>NC_134412.1:44717046-44984546 GCF_038048845.1 Mixophyes fleayi
TGACCGTCTCCTGTCTCTTTCCTCAGGAGGGAGGCGAAACGCCCCTGACTGCGTAGGCTTCTCAACATCCGTGAAAGCTGGAATAAATGCAGATTAAAAAGTAGATGACTCTTTCTCTGTCCTTCTCTCCTTGATTCTCCTGTCAATTTTAATAGCGAGCTGCATAAGTCTCTCCAACAAGGAGGTGGAAGGATACTGCACAAGTGAATCCTTTATCTCCTCTGACAGTCCTAGGCGAAACTGGCAGCGTAATGCTGGGTCATTCCATTCACTGTCAGGTGACCATCTGCGGAATTCAGCACAGTAGTCTTCTGCCAGACGCTGGCCTTTCTTTAAGGCCTGTAGATAAGCCTCAGCAGAGGCAACTCGATCTGGATCATCGTAGAGGAGACCTAACGCATTGAGGAAAGCTTCCAACGATTGCATGATAGGACTCGACTGTGGTAGGGTGAAAGCCCAGGACTGGGGGTCACCCTGCAGGAGGGAGATGACAATTCCAACTCTCTGCTGTTCTGAACCAGAAGACCGAGGTTTCAGCCAAAAATAGAGTTTGCAGCTTTCTTTAAAATTCCGGAACAGGGCTCTATTTCCGGAGAACCGGTCCGGCAAATTTAACTTGGGTTCATCAACAGAACCGCTGGGACAATCCCCGGACCATTTGGTACAGGGTCTCAACATAACCCGCTAGGGCTTGGAAAGGAGACGATTTGGTTCCGCTTTCTTCCACCCCAACTTCGTCTCCAGAACGTCTGTTTTTAAGGCCGGTTATAATGTTAGGAACCCCTCTAGCCGGTACAGCACAACCCGGAGTCTGCTCTGCCAGTCAGGTGTTCACTGGAGCCCCTAGTGGTGGGGACAGACTTGGCCGCAGACTAGCAGAGGGTCGTGAAGTGCGTACCGACTAGGGAGAACCCAGGAAAGCGGAGTGAAGTCCAGGCAAGGGTCGAGGGCCGGCAGCAGACAGGGAATCCAATACACAAGCCGGGGTCAAGGGTCACAGGCACGGTAGCAAGGTCCAGATACAGGCAAGAAGGTCAGGGTCACAAGAAACACAGGCAGGGTCCAAATCCAGGCAAGGGGTCATACACAGGCAATCCGATCGTAATATCCACAGGATAGAACTGGGAACACAGCAGGTCAGCAAACTGGCAACAGGAAGCTATAACCAGCAGTGAGGCTGCAGACCTCACTGACCTAAATACCCAGGCAGACCAATCAGGGCTAGAGTACACACTTGCAGGCTAATTGCCTGCCATGCTGCCAGACAAATCAGAGCTTTCCCCAGGACCTACACTCAGGTGTAGGTTAATGAAGTAATATGTCCTGGTAAATCAGCCCAGAGGCTGCGGGGAGGTACAGAGCATGCGCCCGGCTTTACAGCCTGCCGGAGCGCATAAAGATCACTTTCGGCATTCGGCCGTTGCCATGGCAACGGTTGGCCCTAATTCAGGAAGTGACGTCCCAGTCATCATGGTGACGGCCGGGACGTCGGAAGGAGTAGGAAGCGAGCCGCGACGGCTGTGAGTACCGCCGCGGCTCGTGACACATATGGCCCTTTACACATTAATCTATTTGTTTAAATAGAGAAGATCGAAAGGATAGTTTGTCTGTGTTTGGAACATAACTAGAGACCAAGAATATTTGTAAAGTAGTTAGCCCACTACAAATGACAAATCTTCATTCTGCATTAGGGAATGTGTGGAACACCGTAAAGTGCACCTTGTTCTGAATCAAAATGCTACATCCTTTCAAATGGCATTTCCAGAAATGAAAAAGGTCTTGGAAAAGAGTTTGCTTTTAAGCTTATAGGGCCTGCTACATGTTCGGGGGGGAAAAAAAAAAAGCAGAACGTAAGCCTAGTTCTGACCATATTCAAATTGAAGTGGATGTCAAGATTCTATATGAATCTGGGTGTAAGTATGCTCTGCCTAAATGGTACTTGTCTTACGTAGACAAACAGAAAAGATTGCAGTATACTGTTTAATCATTACTGTGTAATGACTTAGTTTTTCTTCTTGTTTTGAGCATGTTACGGTCACCCTGACTTTGGCTTGTCTCTTGTTTGGAACCTGTGCTTGTCTCTTGTTTGGAACCTCGGCTTGTTTCTGACCCCGCTTTGCCTACTGATTTGGTGCTTTCTTCCCGACATCATTCTCTCTCCAGGTATTCATATCAGGTGGCAGATAGAAGCACGCGAACTGCAGGCTCCCGGCAGAAAAAAACAGGGGGCCTGTTAGACGCTGCACCTTAACTCTGCCAGTGCTAATCCTGACTGATGAACAGCAATCCTATTAACTCAGTTTGAACAGGGACGATATGTTGGAGGAAGGAGGCAATGTTGGGAGCGCAATTAGAGGTAAGGAAAAGGGATGAGGTTGTGCATTTTGTAATCGAGAAAAAGATAGAGACAGGGTTAGGCCGGGGTCCAGCTGTTAGGCTGAAAATCTAATTGACAGCAGCAATATGAGAGCTTAAGCATGGAAAGACTTTAATTATAACTAAAATTTTGCTACATATTCCCTAAGCTGTGTGTATAATCAGAGAGGGCAACAAAAAGCATGTGGAAGCAAAGGGAAGCTCTAGTTAGTATGTGTAGCACAAATTAAGGGAGAGAGAGAAGGGATAACCATCACTTACTTCTACATAACTTGAAAAGATAGCTCCACAAAATATGAAAATATATCATCATCATCAACATTTATTTATATAGCGCCAGCAAATTCTGTAGCGCTTTACAATTGGGAACAAACACTGATAAGACAATACTGGGTAATACATACAGACAGAGAGGTAAGAGAACCCTGCTCGGAAGCTTACAATCTATATGACAATGGGATTTAGAAACACAAGGGCATGTGCTACATCATATTGCACAATGGACCAGCTAGAACGCAAAGGTAAAAGTATTGAGTGGGCTGTGTGTGTTGCAATGTTGGTCAGAGGGTTGTTGTCTTGCGTTAGCAGTGTAGAGGATGGTAATAGGGTAATCTAGGGAAATTAAGATGGTGGTTGAGGAATATCATAACCTTGTCTGAAGAGGTGGGTTTTCAGTGAACGCTTGAAGGTTTGAAGACTAGAGGAAAGTCTTATTGTGTGTGGGAGGGAATTCCACAAATTGGGTGCAGGCCGGAAAAAATCCTGTAACCGAGAATGGGAGGATGTGATGAGAGTGGAGGAGAGACATAGATCTTGTGCAGAACGGAGGTGTCGAGTATGGAGATATTTTGAGATAAGTGAGATGTGTCACTCACCGGACTGTGAGTGCCATTTCTCCTGTGTTCAGGAACCGTGGCCGTCCGCCATCCTGAGGGTCTGCGCATGTGCAGCCCTTATGAAACCTTCAGTACCTGTTGCTTTTAATTGATTGGATGATCAGGCAACCCTCCCTATTTAAACCACCTGTGATCATTACTTAGTTCCCTGATCTTGGAGTCTCATTCCCCATGAGCCTCTGAAGGTGTTCCTGTGTTTCCTTGTGTATTCAGCTCCAGCTGATTCCTGTCTACTACGATTGTGGTTTCCAGACCACTTCAACTCTCCTGTGTTCATCGTGTCTGCTCTCAGCTGATTCCTATCTGCTACTGCTGCCGGATTCCAGTCCGCCTCAACTCTTCTGTGTTCAGCGTGCCTTCCCTCCGCTGCCTCCGTTACTACTGCCGGATACCAGACAGCCTCAACTCTCCCGTGTTCATCATGTTTCCAGTTTTACTTACTACTGCTTCCTGAGTATTGCTCCGTTGATTACCGGTTACCTTCCGTGCGCTGCACCAACCTGATTACCGCTTCCATCCTCCAGTGGTCTCTCCTCCTGCCGGCATTCAGCCGTTCAGGTATACCTGCACGTCTCCTTGACAGCCTGCTCTCCTGAACCGCGGTATGCATACTTTCCATTGACTTTGCTATTGTATTGCATATCCGTCTGGACTGTGTTGTGTTCATCTCCGGAGCCTTCCATCTACTGAAGCTATTGTTACTATTGACTGTGTTTCCTATTACCTGTATCTCTATAGTGACTTTGTATACTTCAAGCAGCGCTTGTCAGTTATTATTGTATTGTGGTTATCATCGTGGGATCAAGTTCCGTGTGCCCCGTGTATCCTCTGCATTCCATTCATCTCCTCGTGCCCCTCCTCACATATATATAGCAGTGGTACAACTTGCTGAACGCAGACCACTGACTCCTGTTTCCCATTGGCACCAGTTTCAAGTATCCTCTCACATAAGCAGTGGTACAACTTGCTGTACGCAGACCACTGACTTCCACTACCTCCTCTCTACTCCTGGACATTCCTCCTCACTATAGCAGTGGTACAACTTGCTGTACACAGACCACTGACTCTCCTCACGTTTACTTGTCCATCTGGTTCCTCGTGTTCATACATCTAAGTCATTACCAGTTGCTGCTAGTCATAGACTTTCCTTGAGCATTCTCTCACCATCTGCAGATTCTCCTGTTCCGTTGTCACCCTGCTACCAGAGGACCATAGTACCAGCTATATTACTCTGGTAAGAACATCATCTGGTGATATCCTGGGCAAAGACTCCTAGTGCCCGTGACAAGATGTATGTCGGTGCAATTTTGTTGATGGCCTTGAAACTAACTAATAACCTGAAACTAAGATCAACAACATATTGCAGAGAACAAGTAAGGATTCTAGATGGCTGTCATTTCTAAAGCATTTATTTTCTCTGCTATCAAAATAATAGGCCATCATTGATGAATGGGAGAGATATGATCACTGTTTAATTGGGAAACTTATAAGCCCTTTAATAGTGTGGGACAACATCCAGAAATTTGACTCGTCCAATAACAAGGGTTATTTGTGCTATTACAGGAACTTATTCAAAACAGTTATTTGTTGGGTCCGGGAAAGGTTAGCAAACTTCTTCATACAATATTTCAAGACTAACGCCAAATTTTTGTCAGACGCCGTCCCCGCGCCTCCACGCTAAGCAGGGACGGACGTCTGACTCTCCTTCAGCGTCCCGTTGCTAGGCAACGGAGACGCATCTTCCGGCAGCGGTGTGCGCATGCGCGCCCGTCGCCATGACAACGGGACGCGCTGCTATGATTTCCTGTCGGCGGCCAGACAGCTGGCCGCCAAATCACTGCCCACCAATGAGGGTTCAGTTCTTACTACTTATATCCTGCTCTGACATCACTAGGATGCCAGAGCAACTAGTTTCCTAGCCTCCAGCGTTTCTGCCATCCTTTGTGTATTTCTCCATTGATTCCTGTTATTGACCCGGCTTCCTGACCTCGCCTTTGGATTCTCCCTGTGTCCTGCATTAATACTTCGGTTCTGACCTCGGCCTGCTGACTATCCTCTGCTTCCTGATTTTGTACCTTACCTGCCCGCTTGGTTCTGACTCGGCCTGTACCTCCACGGATTTGCCCTTACCTCGCAAGTAGCTACCTGGGAGGGCCGCGACCTGCACGTCGTTCGCCGCGAATTCCAAACTCCCTTGCGGGGGTCCCTAGTGAATACCGGCGGCGTGTTAGACTCCGCGCCTCCTTGCGTAGCTGAGCCAATACTTGCAGGTACTAAAGTCACCTACGTGACAATTTTATAGCATTCTGGAGAGAAAATCTTTCTTGGTTCTGGATTATGTGAGATGGTAGAATGAGAAAATTATGCAATGCTTCCAACTTCTAATTTCTCAAGGAACAGCGCTCCCTCATCAGGGAGTTAAGGTTTAGCAAAGAAACCTAGTCTCTACAAATACTTGTAATTTAAAGTACTTACACCCTTGTTGCCTAAATGTCTGGTCACATAGCGACAGGAGTGAATCAAGAAAGAATGTTAATGATTTATGTTTTAATTTTTAAAAGTAGACGAGGATCTCAATGCTAACATGAGTTTTTCTTTGTTACGAAAGTAGTGCATTCATAGAATTATGTCTAGGGGGCTTCTCCAGGTGTCGATTTTGTTTTCAAAGCTCAGTGGGCTCTGTCAATTAAGAGGTCTTCACAAGATAAAATGGATTTAAAAAGGCAACGTCGATAATCATTTAAAGCTTAGTTTTCTATAGACCCTGGGAACTCTTTAATTCTTATTTTGCTTGCGTACAATATTCAATTAGTCAGGACTTGATGCTCTGATGTGCTGAAAATAAGTGGGCCCTTGGCTGGACCTGGTGCATTCTTGCAAAGGTGGGTTAAATTTGCCATAGGGCCTCTACATGTAGAAGGCCCAAGTCTTATTATATTTTATGGGATCTCTGCTCAAGAGGGATATGCTTCTTTACAATTGGAGCCTGGTAGTGTCTTCTGACTAGACTAGTGTTTTCCAAACCTATCCCTCAGGGACCCCTAACAATGCATGTATTCCAGATCACAGGTGAAATAATTACTACCACCTGTGAATATTTCAAAATGAATCAGTCAATAATGAATACACCTGTGCTCCAGCAAGGAGATAAGGAAAACATGTACTGTAGGGGTCCCTAAGGACTGGGTTTGGGAAACACTGGACTAGACCATCAATGAAACCGGGTGGCTAGAAAATAAATGAATGAGGAGGCCAGATGAACTACCGCATGTATTGCAGATGGGAAAAGAGGCATCAAATAGGCTAAGCGTACCATAAAAGCTACTGCCAAGGCCTCTGGAGCCTTGGCAGAGGCTCCTACAAGACTATTGTGGTGGACAGGAAACTCTGTTTATGAGACAGCTAGTGAGGAACTCACTTGAGACACTTCAGTGTTGGTTAGCAGTCAGGCCACATCCCAGTTTTGCATGTTGCTAATGGGGGACTAGAGATTGTGTATATGTTTAAATAGAATTGTGCTGATTTAAAGAACACAGTTGGACTACTTAATTCCCTATTTAATAGCTGTCCTGCAGTTTAGTTCAGGAGAAAGCTTTGTATATAGATCTTTGAAACCAGATCAGTCTAGATACAGCAAACCGCCTAGTGACCGTGTGGTTACAACATACCACTTAGTGTGCGTGCGGATACAACACACCTAGTGTCTGTGTGGATACAACATAGCCTCCTGTAACTGTAGCCTCCTGTAACCGGAGACTAGGCTCTTCTTTTTCCACATATTGCTATCAGGCATTCAAAGAGACAGTAACGTAAAAAAAATTGTCATAAATTACTAATTTTGCAGACTAGTCACAAGATATCTAGAGGCAATGGGGTACATATGTGCAAGAAATCCCTTAAATTATTATAAGTGATATTATTGATTTATTATTAAGATTGCTATTTATGTAGATAGCTAAAATAACCCATATTCTTTCCAGTCAGTACGTCATCTAGTGAAATGCAACTGGTTTTGTTAAATGTGCTTGTTCGCCACTACTTGGATGTCACCAGGGGTGAAGGAATTTAGCCATCTAAAAATCACATGCCATACCCTACAGTGGGATACAGAAGTACAAACTAGACATGCTGTTACTAGAGTTTAAAAGCACATCTGCAATTTAAATTATTTAATGAAGAAGAAAACCTCAATTTTGATTTCCCTACAGAACTGTGGACATCCTGGTTCCCTAACATCTGTTCTGAATGTCGCATAAGATGAAATAGGAAGTCAGATTATAGAATCAAAACATTCTAATCTATGAGTACAGCTTAGTCCAGATAGTAGAGCAAACGTACTCAAATGATCAGACTTACTGAAAAATTCTCCAGATGAACACAGGTCTACCAAAGGACCTCCACCGTTCTGTAAGTTAGAGGGAAATCTTTTATGTAAGTATTCCAATATATATTTTGGCAAAACACACCTTGTTACATGTGGGAGACCATAACTAATGAGAGCTAGTATATTAAAATGCAATAATTTTATTATGTTTTCCAGATTTTTTTATTTTCGGGATTCACACTAATAAAGCATATCTCCAAATAACTGTCAAGAAGTATCATGGAGAACTTTAGGTAAAGAGAGGATTCTGGTTTTGAAAAAGAGACAAAAGTCCACTGTCAGGAGCTGGCTCCATTATGATTTTCTGAGCCTGTAAGATAAAAGAAGAATTAATTACTTTGATTGCAGCTGCAGATCTCAAATAAGTATAACCTTTACAACATAAACTTGTGCATAAGGGGTAATGTTATTTTGTTGTGAAATAATAGAGATTTTAGACATTGAAAAGAAGATTAACAAAGAATGGACTTGGGAGGGGTAAAAATTCGGTGCACCAGAAAGTAGAGTATAATTATTAAAGCGCAATAAAAGGTGCATTCAGTAAACAATCTGAAGCAGCAATAAAGTGTGAATTAATACTCAGGATAGGAACCCTGCATTTTCTATTAGATACATTCTAAAAAAATAATTTTAATATATTAAGGTAAAATAAATAAAAATTTTCATATAATACATTGTTTTGTTATGAAATACAAATTTTGTTAGTTTCATCATCATTAGATCAACAATTTAGAAACCAAAAATTCAAAGTTGCACTAACATTTAGGAAAATATTTACTCTCATGCTCCCTCTGGCCCAAGCCCTGGGAAAAATGTCTGTTTCACAAACCACATACCCCAGATGTGTGTGGAGGTGAGCAAGAGAACTAATCACAGGATACTGTTTTACAGAAGTGGCAGGTGGAGGTGGATTTGTAAAATATTTTCTAAGTTGGCAGTGCAGCTTTAAACTATGGTGTCTTTTTACTAGACTGTGATAAAGTTACACATTAAATCCTCATCATTATCAACATTTATATAGCATCGTTCATGCTGTAGCGCTGTACAGACAATATTTCTCATTCACATCAATTTCTGCCACATTGAAGCCTACAATCTAAATTCCCACAACACACACAGACAGAGACACACACAGACTAGGGTTAATTTTGTCAGCAGCCAATAAACCTACCAGTTTTGGGAGTGTGGGAGGAAATCCACACATACGCGGGGAACACACAAACTCCACACAGATAAGGCCCTAGTCAGGAATTGAACTCAGGACCCCAGTGCTGTGAAGCAAAAATGCTAACCATTGAGCCATTGTGCTGCCCTACCACTACTGTATTGCAGCCAAAAAAAAACAATGAGCCTACTTACTAAATAGTGAAGTTAGGAGATAATTCATTCCCTATGTTACCCTTTAGCTAAGTTTAATTGTATCCCATCGAAGAGCTAAGACTACCTCAAAGGAAGCCGCTGGAGCTCCTCCTTGTGCCCTGAGGAGCAGGGTTGTAACTATCCAGCCACTGGTTTGCAAAGGAGTAAATGCACTGAAAAATTAATTTTGAGAAAAGAAACAGCTAGAACAGCAGCTGCTGTTTGTAAATTGATGATTACTTTGATATTAAAAAAGAGCATCTACAAAATTAATGAAAGTGAAAAATCTGAAAACTAAAGTGAAAATGATTCATTCTCATAAACATTATCCATTAAAGAAAGCTATTGTTTGTTTGGTATGTTTAAACATTTGCAGTAAACACATAAGGGTCTGATTCATTAAGGAAAGTAAGGCAAAAAAAATGAGTATTTTTTTTCTGGGCAAAACCATGTTACAATGCAAGGGATGCAAATAATTTTTTTCATTTCACATAAGTTAAATTCTGTCTGTTTTTCATGTAGCACACAAATACTTGATAGCTTATTTGTACACTGAAATTTAAAGTTGATCTAGGACATGCACTACCCCAAATATAAATCTGCCATCACATTTTAAATTCACATCCCCCTCCAATGCAACATGGTTTTGCCAAGGTGCAAAGTTACTATTTTTTCTTGCTTTACTTTTCTTAATGAATCAGGCCCATATATGTTTAAACATGGTTTTAAAGGATGAAAGTTTGCAAGTGTCAAAGTTAAGTGTGGAATTAGGAGGAATGATGCCAGGTTGTCCTGTGCTGCCATATGCATAAACCGGGGTGCAGGTAAGACGTGCCATTTGCCCAACACTCATATGTGTTTTATAATTGCATTTTCTGCGGAAAACATTGGTATTGAAGTTTATTGTTAAAATTAAATATTCATATACAGGTTACAGACGCAAAAGGGTAGAAGGTTCTAGGATGCAGGGTCGCTGAAAAAAATGTGGTGCATATGTTATTCTCAGTATTGGATATAAGCGCCCTTAGACAAATTGTATTCCTTCACGAATAGATCAAGTACTGAGTTTTGACACTTTGTGTCAATATCAAAGTCAAACAAGAACCAAAATGGTAAATGTTCATGTAGTCTTTTATACAGCACACCTTTTTGCAGTCATAAAATTCCTTTAACCAGCTCTATAATTCAGTTACAATATGACAAGTGTCCCAGATCTGTAATTTTTTGTGTAAAAAAGTGCAATCAGTATTTTCACATCAAATAGTATCAAAGTTCAAAGGCAGCACGGTGGCTTAGTGGTTAGCAATTATGCCTCACTGCACTGGGGTCATGCGTTCGATTCAAGACCATGGCCTTATCTGTGTGGAGTTTGTATGTTTAGGTTTCCTCCAGGTGCTCCGGTTTCTACCCACACTCAAAAAACATACTTGTAGGTTAATTGTCCGTTATCAAATGGACACTAATCTTTCTCTCTTTGTCTGTGTGTATGTTAGGGAATTTAGACTGGAAGCTCCAATGGGGCAGGGACTGATGTAAGTGAGTTCTCTGTACAGCGCTGCGGAATTAGTGGCACAATATAAATAGATGATGATGACCTTGTCTTGTAGTTATTCAATTCAAACACAAGTTCAAATTCTATGTTTCTATTTTTCTAAATATTCTGGAAGCAAGAGGAGGAGAGAGATGGGGGAGTATCTAGACAGGGAGGAAGATACCAGTAAAGCGGGATAAGTTGCATAGATGGGAAAGGTGAAAGGGAGCAAAGGAGGTGAAAGAGGGAAGGTTGATGGGTAAAGGAAAAGAAGTGAATTGACTTTGTCACCTATGGTGAGGAGGAATAAGCAGAGAGGTGGTGGCTGGAGGGACAGGAGGGGGTGTGGTAAATCGGGCAGAAGAGAGATGGGAAAAGGAGAGCTTGTCTCCTGGAATCAGTAATGGTGGTGAAAAAGGAGTCAAAGTCAATGGCCATAAGAGAGGAGGAAGGGGACGGAGGAGGAGGGATTTGAAGGTGGCAACGAGGCAGACTGGGACAAACCAGAGTTGATATAGGGGAGAGGAGACTATCAAACAAGGAGGATCAAGGGTATCACGATTAAGTCTAGTAAGGGATGATTTGAGTGCTGGGAGGGGTGCAGATGAGGAAAGAATGAAGGAGAGGAGATGGTGGTCAGAGAGTGGGAAGAGAGAGTTGGAGAAGTTGGAAGGGACACATTGGTGGGAAAACACAAAATCAATGGACTGACCAAGACAGTGGTTGGGAGGAAGAAGAAAAAGCAAGAGGTTTGATGGATGCTGGGTTAGTGGGGATCTCAATGGGAATGTTAAAGTCAATCGGGATGTTGGAGGGGAGGTCTGAGGAAAGGTAGTGGGGGATCCAGGCTGCAAAGTTATCAAGAAAATTGGAATCGGGACCTAGGGGGTGGAAGATGACTGAGATATGGAGATAAATTGAAGAGAAGGACAGAGTGGACTTCAAAGGAGGAGAATGAAAGGGATCGATCAGGGGGATGACATGGAAAGCACAAACAGGGAAAAGGAGTATGCTCACCCTGCCGCCTGAATAGTCATCAGCTCTGAGAGCAGTGAGTGAAGAGGATTCAGTAGAAGAGAGACAGATTTAAGTGATAGCAGGAAGGTTAAGAGAGATGGGGATGAAAAGGTCATCGATAAAGGGGAGTTTGCTACAGATGGATCTGGCATTCCAAAA
This sequence comes from Mixophyes fleayi, assembly GCF_038048845.1. NCBI lineage: Eukaryota > Metazoa > Chordata > Amphibia > Anura > Limnodynastidae > Mixophyes > Mixophyes fleayi. Next base: position 44,728,769 of record NC_134412.1, read on the forward strand.
AATACAGGTGAAAGGGAGACGGGAGTACTTATATGTGAATGAGACTGGCAGGGTTGCTGGTTCACAAGGGTGGGCTGGATCTGGGATGTGGGTGCAGGCAGGTGGTTGATATTGAATGTGAGCGAATAGTCATGGTGTGAGAATAAGGGAAGAGAGGATAGAATGACAAGAAGGAGAGAGGTGGGTCTACATGGGATATAGTGAGACATGAAATGCAATATAAAAAGTATCAGATAATTAGTTACATTGGAAAAAAACTGCAGACTGAGAAATCAAAATAGAGTGACATATTCATGATACAAACAAAAGACTATGTAAATGAACAATGGGTACAGTGCCAGGGAATATGGATTGAGCTGTCCATGAAGAAACAGGGCTGGAAGATGGATATCCAAATACAATAGGAGGGAGGTTGGGGTGATGAACTACAAAGGGTGCGCTCAGGAGGGTCCAGGAGTGAGGTAAGGAGGCCAAGAAGAAGGTGGGGAGGTCAGGAGACCAGGTCACAAGGTGGCAAGCTGATGGTGTTCAGGTCGATATGCAGGAATATGAAGACTAGGCCAGAATCACGATACAAAATGGGAACAAGATACAAAATCCATGTAAGAAATTTGGGACCAGAGTCATGACCCAGGAAAGCAGTTCTGGGTTGCAATCATTGCTATAATGTTATTGTGTAAGTTAGACTTTCCAATATAAAAGGGGGTAATGTTGTAGAATGAATATCCATTTTGTTTAAATCTCTTTATATTAATTCTTCTGATTAAGTCAACAGTATCACTGCAAGAAGATTAGGTTAGTTTGTTTTTCAATGAATTAAGAGATCAAACAAATAAGGAGTTATTGGCAATAGTTAAATAATGGGAACAAATCATCTTTTGGATTGCAGGATAAACAGAACACCATAAAATGTTACAAGGTTAGCACACATGCAAACAATTTACATGTAATTTCTTAAGCCTTGAAAAAAATGCCTTTTAGAGATAATAGAGTAACCAATCATATCACAGGACAGTGACTTTGGAGAAAGATAAACATGTACTTTCACTTATAGGAAATTGAGATGAGCAGTTCGGATTCAGAAAAATTAAAAAAAATCTTCATGCCTTGGTTTCTCACACCAAATTTGGATATGAAACGAGGCAAAAACTTAATTTCTGGGAAAATATTGGGCTGTTTTACAATTGATTGCATGTGGTGTCATTTGCTGCAACTGTGTGCTCATAAAGTGGGTTGTAGTCAGTTGGGTAGGGTGAGAGGCAAATGATATTTATTTTATTTACAAATCAGTCTACTGGAATTGTATGCTGATGAAGTGGGTGCCTGAAAGTCAAGAGTAGAAAATCAGTCACCACTGGTAGTAATAATATATTAGTAAACTAATTTTTCTTGCTTTTAAAATCCAAGTGTTTAATTGTGTAGGCAAAAGTGTGAGGGACAAAATCACTGCCATCTGTACAAGAGGCCAAAAAAACATGGTGCTCTTTGACTGTGAGTAGCACACCTCCCAAATTTTCTTATTGCTAAAGAAATGTATAAAAAAAAATAAACACTGAGGCTGAAGAACAAATTGGGCGTTCACAGAATCTTGAGGATAATCAAAGGTTGTCCATGAGTGTTATATGTGAATCTGATATTTAATTACAATGTAAAAATAGAGCAATTTCCTTCCAAAATGTATCAGCCATTTGACAATGTGAGGAGGAGTAGTAATGATGATGGTCTAGACATAGAATTTGAGGATGCTACTTCGGAAGTTGCAACTGTGCAACAGGATGAGGGGGTATAATTGTGGATCTGACAATGATGAATGTGATGGACTTGAACAAGATAATGAGGATGATGTTAATTGTATCCAAGTAGGGCAGCCACCAGTGGTACCACCTCATGCCCATGATAAGCGCATTGTCATGCCTGGACAACAGACCAAATAATCCACCTCCTGCATGTGAAAATATTTTCATTCAAACAGATACACATTTGTCAAGGCATCTTTAGCCTTTGTGATGCCACACAAGTAAAGGTAGGGACGTTGCCCATCTAGGCACCTCCTCCCTGTTACAGAATTTGCAGCAAGTTCATTCAAGTAGGATAAAATACACAGCAAAGAAAAAAGATCTAATTGGGGTACCGTAGGTCTAATTGAATGATAAAATGAATATATAACAGTATAGTGATAAAATATAAATTTTTAAAATTGATCAGTAGCGCAGCTGTAATATGGGGTATGTAAGGCCCCACTAAATAAGGCAAACTAATAACAAAGAAAAAAAATATTACAGAGCTGCAACTGGTCAAAATATAATCATGTAAAACACGATGCTGAAAAGGTATATTAGATAAAATGTATTTATATATAAACAGTATCTATATAGATGAAAGAATATCTTAAAAATACACATATAAAACAATTACTGAATGTGAGCTGAGGATAATAAAAACAAACACAAGTGTAAGTTGTAATAACAATGCTGTTCCAATAACTTTGAAAAAAGATAAAACTCAAGAACTCATTTGATTTTGCAATCTGCAAGATTATATTTTGACCAGTTGCAGCGTTGCGATAATTTTTTTCTTATTTCATTCAAGTAGTTTATCAAAAGCAGGAACATCTGCTACTAACTGAATGGATAGATATCTCATGCAATCCTCATCATCAACAGCTTCTTCAGCAACCTCTTCATTATTAGTACATACTCCAGCATCAAATTTGCAAATGCAAACCTGCTCCCCTAATGCAATCCATGATTTCAAGAAGATTCCTTGCATAGGGCTGGTACTTCTGGGAGTGATACTTCTATACAGAAGGAGACCAGGAAGTGTAATCAAGACGACTTGTTTTAAACAACTACAAGAAACAACACACAGCGCTGAAACTAGCAAACACTCTAGTATAAGTGTGAAAGAGACAATAGTATGTAAAAACATTTATTAGTACACACTATTATGGAAAATAGCACATGGTCTCATATAATACATTTATTAAATTACATTTTTATTATAAGAGACCATGTGCTATTGTCCATAATATTGTGTACTAATAAATGTTTTTACATACTATTGTCTCTTTCACACTATTATACTAGAGTGTTTGCTAGTTTCAGCGCTGTGTGTTGTTTCTTGTCTTTGTACTCTTTTGAGGATCTCACCAATCCTTCACAGCTGCAGTCTAGCCCTCACTTTTAGTAGACTCTCCATATCTACCAGCGCCCTTTATTTTTTCATGTTTTAAACAACTGTCTATAAAACAATTGTTTGGTAGAGTACCAGAGTATGACAGCCAGCATCCTGTTGCACAGTGGATTACTAAAGCCATGACAGCTATGTTAGCATTGGATCTGTATCAAATTTCCACCATCAAGGCATCAGTCTTTAGCAGATTAGTTAAAGTTATTTGTCCACACTACCAAATGCCATCTCAATTCCATTTATGCTTAACAGAAATTGAACAGAAACAGAAGCTGTCCCGGGAGGTTAAACACAAAGTCCATTCAGTCCTAGAAAATGCCATTGTACCCAGGGCTGCCATCAGAAATCGTGGGGCCCAGTACAAATGAAACAGGCAGGACAAAAACGTAATTTATGACATTAAGGGAGAAAATAACTATTATCCCCCAAGAAATACAGCTTAACCCATTATCATACTTGGAAGCTTAGTCTCCTACAAAATTCAGAGTAAAAAAAATGTGATAATAAAATATCTTTAAAATATACTTACCCAGATGTTGCAGCTACTGCCCCTTGCTCCTTATTCTTACAGCGGCGGCGGGAACATCAGTGTGACGTCAGGTCACACCACACCATCACTCAGGTGCGGATTGGGAACTTAGAGCTACCCTGGAAAAAATTCTGGAAGTGGCCTCACATGGGCGGGACCAAACAGTGGGCTGGTCCAACACAAAAGTAGGCGGTATTAACTCAATTATCCATAACCACATCAGTTATCAGTGGCAGGTGAGGGTAACGGAACACGCAGTGGTAGGCGGAGTCACAGTAAGCAGACACAAAGAAAGGTTATAAAGTATTGTGCTACACTCCAAGTATTTATTAATGTAGAACTGAAAACTGCCATGTAAGAGGAGTGTGACTATATTGTGTAAACAAAAAGACATATGACACACCGCACAGACAGGCCATGCCAGCCTCCTATCTATAAGAAAGTCATTCATTCAGAGGTCCCTCTCCCCTTCCTATACCATCAAGCATTGAATTCTGACTAAATTGCTCCTCACGTATGTGGTAGGTAAATTATATTGTAATCTACACAGGGACTGATCTGCATGAATAAAATGCTGGTGTTCCATGCAGATATACAACATGTTCATAATATTTAAACCATATATTGTAAGCTTGCGAGCAGGGCCTTCCATATATTGTAGACTTGCAAGCAGTGCTTTCCATATATTGTAAGCTTGCGAGCAGGGCCTTCCATATATTGTAAACTTGCGAGCAGGGCCTTCCATATATTGTAAACTTGCGAGCAGCGCCTTCTCACCTCTTTGTCTGTTTTACCCAGTTTGTTTATTACTGTGTTTGCCCCCAATTGTAAAGTGCTACGGAATATGTTGGCGCGATATAAATAAATAAATGATGATGATAAAGAGTTAAAATAATAAGTAAATGCTCTGCAGAAAGGAACTGTGAGTTTCCAAATTTGCAGGATAATCCATTCAATACCTAATGAATTTACTTACAGTACCTGCTTAAAAGTGACCAGGTAGAGAAATAGAAGAAAGATGCCAGTGCTGGAATATTGCAAGGACAGCAGCACTGTCAGATGTGAGAGTACCACTGTTCTGCAGTAGAATCAGATCATAAACGTGTAACATGGTCTCATAACAAGAATAAAATCCTTAAATACTACCAGATAATGAGGATGAAATACAATTTTGGATGTTTTAAGATATAGAAAGATGACGCAGTAGGCTGGCAAGCAGATTTACTCCACAAGGAAATTCTGTTGCCAATGATGATCTGATATTAGCTCAGTACTCTCTCAGAGTGTTCAGTTCAGGTCACTTACCCATAGGAGTGCGCAGAACACTTAATTAGGGTGTGGACCCCGGGACACCGAGCGAGGGATACTCTGTGCCGCAGCTTGCTGCCGGAAGGGCGTGTACAGCAACGTCTAGGTGGAGGGTGCCTAATAGTGCCCCGAGTTCATATAACGCCAAACAATAGCGCCTTAAATTCATATAACACCAAACACCAAACAATACTGCCCCCAAATGATAATATGCCAAAAAGAAGTGTCCCCAGATAATATTATGCCACACAGTAGTGTCCCCAGATATTAATATGCCACACAGTAGTGCCCACAGATAATATTATGCCACACAGTAGTGCCCCAGATAATAATATGCCACACAGTAATGTACCCAGATATTATGCCACACAGTAGTGCCCACAGATAATATTATGCCACACAGTAGTGCCCACAGATAATATTATGCCACACAGTAGTGCCCACAGATAATAATATGCCACACAGTAGTGCCCCAGATAATAATATGCCACACAGTAATGTACCCAGATATTATGCCACACAGTAGTGCCCACAGATATTATGCCAAGCAGTGCACCCCAGATGATAATATGCCACACAATAGTGTCCCAGATAATAATATGCCAAGTAGTGCACCCCAGATGATAATATGCCACATAGTAGTGTCCCCAGATAATATTATGCCACACAGTAGTGCCCACATATAATATGCCACACAGTAGTGTCCACAGATAATATGCCACACAGTAGTGTCCCCAGATAATATTATGGCAAGTAGTGCACCCCAGATGATAATATGCCACATAGTAGTGTCCCAGATAATAATATGCCAAGTAGTGCACCCCAGATGATAATATGCCACATAGTAGTGTCCCCAGATAATATGCAACACAGTAGTGCCCACAGATAATATGCCACACAATAGTGCCCACAGATATTATGCCACACAGTATTGCCCAGATAATATTATGCCACACAGTAGTGCCCACAGATAATAATATGCCACACAGTAGTACCCACAGATAATATTATGCCACACAGTAGTGCCCACAGATATTATGCCACACAGTTGTGCCCACAGATATTATGCCACACAGTAGTGCCCACAGATAATAATATGCCACACAGTAGTGCCCACAGATAATATTATGCCACACAGTAGTGCCCACAGATAATAATATGCCACACAGTAGTGCCCACAGATATTATGCCACACAGTAGTGCCCACAGATAATATGCCACACAGTAGTGCCCACAGATAATATGCCACACAGTAGTGCCCACAGATAATATTATGCCACACAGTAGTGCCCACAGATAATAATATGCCACACAGTAGTGCCCACAGATAATATTATGCCACACAGTAGTGCCCACAGATAATATTATGCCACACAGTAGTGCCCACAGATAATATGCCACACAGTAGTGTCCCCAGATAATATTATACCAAGTAGTGCACCCCAGATGATAATATGCCACATAGTAGTGTCCCAGATAATAATATGCCAAGTAGTGCACCCCAGATGATAATATGCCACATAGTAGTGTCCCCAGATAATATGCCACACAGTAGTGCCCACAGATAATATGCCACACAATAGTGCCCACAGATATTATGCCACACAGTAGTGCCCAGATAAAATTATGCCACACAGTAGTGCCCACAGATAATAATATGCCACACAGTAGTGCCCACAGATAATATTATGCCACACAGTAGTGCCCACAGATAATAATATGCCACACAGTAGTGCCCACAGATATTATGCCACACAGTAGTGCCCACAGATAATATGCCACACAGTAGTGCCCACAGATATTATGCCACACAGTAGTGCCCACAGATAATATGCCACACAGTAGTGCCCACAGATAATATTATGCCACACAGTAGTGCCCACAGATAATAATATGCCACACAGTAGTGCCCACAGATATTATGCCACACAGTAGTGCCCACAGATAATATGCCACACAGTAGTGCCCACAGATAATATTATGCCACACAGTAGTGCCCACAGATAATATGCCACACAGTAGTGCTCACAGATATTATGCCACACAGTAGTGCCCACAGATAATATGCTACACAGTAGTGCCCACAGATAATATTATGCCACACAGTAGTGCCCACAGATAATATTATGCCAAGTAGTGCACCCCAGATGATAATATGCCACATAGTAGTGTCCCAGATAATAATATGCCAAGTAGTGCACCCCAGATGATAATATGCCACATAGTAGTGTCCCCAGATAATATGCCACACAGTAGTGCCCACAGATAATATGCCACACAATAGTGCCCACAGATATTATGCCACACAGTAGTGCCTAGATAATATTATGCCACACAGTAGTGCCCACAGATATTATGCCACACAGTAGTGCCCACAGATAATATGCCACACAGTAGTGCCCACAGATATTATGCCACACAGTAGTGCCCACAGATAATAATATGCCACACAGTAGTGCCCACTGATATTATGCCACACAGTAGTGCCCACAGATAATATGCCACACAGTAGTGCCCACAGATAATATTATGCCACACAGTAGTGCCCACAGATAATATGCCACACAGTAGTGCCCACAGATAATATTATGCCACACAGTAGTGCCCACAGATAATATGCCACACAGTAGTGCCCACAGATATTATGCCACACAATAGTGCCCACAGATAATATTATGCTACACAGTAGTGCCCACAGATAATATTATGCCACACAGTAGTGCCCACAGATAATATGACACACACTACAAACACTAAAAACTGCTCTGTAGTCCTGTATGTGAGTCAACTCACCTCTCACAATGATGTCTGTTCCTCATTGCTAATAGAAGAGCTGTGAGCAGCCTATCTGATCCCCAGGATGTTGAGCTACATGGGATCTCTCTCCCTCCTGCTTGTGCTGCAGCCAACCAACAGTGAAAATCAGCCTGGTGATTTACTTCCAGGACTGCTTCACTGTCGGCCGTCGGGGTGCCCCCTTATGGTCGGAGGAAAAACAACATGCATAAAAAAAACAAAAACAAATGAATGAAAATGAAAGTATAAGAGAGCTGCCGGGCCCCCTGGTGACCCCGGGCTCGGTACAAGTGTACCCCCCGTACCCCCCTGATGGCGGCCCTGATTGTACCAACTATCCACTCAACCACACATATGTGGACAAGTGCTATTGGCCAAACAAAAGACTACCTGACCTTGAAAACCCACTGGGTAGGTGTAATGTCTTCAGCAGCAGCGCCTGTAACATCATCATCATTCCCCTCCCTTATCCTTTTAGCATAGTAGTGCCAGCACACAATGCCAGATTATTCACAGGCAAATTACTCTCTGTATCGCTGGCTTCATTAAGAAACATACCGGTGTCAATCTGTTGGAAAATCTCAGAAGCTTCATAGCAAAATGGTTCACTCTGCTAAGACTGTCCTCAGGATTCCTGATTGCTGATACCAGAGCGAACATTGTGTGTGTATTACGACTGAGTGAATTTCAACACATACCATGCTTTGCACACACAATAAACCTGGTGTTGCAAAATTTGTTACAAAAATTAGAGGTGTAGGAGATGCAGTCTGTGGCCCATAAAATTTCTGGGCATTTTCAGGATTCAGCAACCGCTTGTAGAACATTACAGTAGCTGCAAAATCTTCTGCCATGCCACCAACTGAAGCAAGATATAGTAACAAGTTGGAATTTCACACTCTATATGCTTCAGCAACTGGAGGAACTGTAACAAACCATTAAGACCTACACATTAAGCCAAATGAAGTGAGTCCAGACACTGCCAGCCTGAGTCAAATAATACCCCTAATCAAACTACTGGAAAAGCAGCTGGAGAAGCTGAAGGAGTAAATAAAAGTAAAAGATTATGCTATGTTGGCCTTGTAGATAAAGTTCTTTATTCACTTCACTGAGACCCAAAGCTTTGCAGCATATTGAATTTGGATCACTATATTTTGTCATCCGAACTTGGTCCTAGGTTTAAGTCATACGTAATGTCCCTTTGCACCTGATACAAATTTTCACAGATGCCAATAGTTTCTTGTGAGCAAGCTGTCGGCTCAAGTCACACATGACACGTCCCCTGCTTCAACTTCTCCTAAAAATGCTACTGCAAGAAAAAAACTTACCTTTTCTAAGATTTACACTGATTATGAGTGAACACAGTGCACCACTGTGAAAGATGATTATAACATCTGGTCAGACTTAAAAGAAATGCCCAAATATATTGACACCTCTACCATGTCTCAATTTGATACACCTTGTATTAGTTGAGTGTGGAGGATAACTTTTATGATAATGTACAAACTAGCATTGCAGACAGTCCCTATTAATTCTGGGAGGTAAAAAATTTAATTTGTAGCCCCTTACACAAATTAGCTATCGTGTACTTTAAGCTGCCCAGCCTCCAGTGTGTACTCTGAAAGAGTGTTTAGCACAGCCAGGAACATTGTGAGTGATTGGCATAGGATGCTACTACCCAAAAATGTAGACTGGTGTTCATCAAAATGAACTACAAATTGTATGAGAAACAAATACAATTTGCAGTCACAGCAAATTACAAACAGAATCTCTAATGCTGAAATCCAGTGAGGATGAACTAATTCTGTGTGTGTGTTACAACTCTGTCTGTCATTTGTACCTAGCAGCAGTACCTCATACCACCAGAGGTGCTGCTGTTCTGCTCCTGAACTCTGCAACATACCTGAAGGAGTTAATTTCCTTACCTGAGACCTAATTGGAACTGCACCTGTGGCACTGCTTTAAGTACCTGCCTCAAGCTGTGCTCTGAGCAGTTCATCCTTCTTTACCTGGCTGCTGCTTGTGTTCCCGTTTGTTCCTGCTCAGTTCCCCTTCTCTGCCTTTGGATTGATCTTGCTGTGTATGACCTTGGACCGTGTACTGGACTCTGCTGTATTGCTAATGACCTCGATCTCTGCCTGTTTCCTGGATTTGTTGTTTGCCGCCAGCCCTGACCTTTTTGCCTGGACTTCACCACCGCTGTATGCTATTTCACAATATCCCTGGACTCTATCTACTTTCCTGGACAGCCTTGTGCCTTCTGGACTGGGGTAAAACTTATACCTGTTTATGAAAACCTGCATGTTCCTGGAACCATTCATTTCTGTGTACCTTCCTGCCATACCTGTTCATTATACCTGTTTATGAAAACCTGCATGTTCCTGGAACTGAATCCCTGTTTATATATTTTGCTGGAATAAAGACATTTGTATTATCCTTCCGTGGCTGCTTGCTGAGGTTACTAGGAATCATAACAGTGTGATGATGATATTGACACTGATGGTGTCGAAGTCGTATAATTGAATGAACAAAAGTATATTGATTAATATTGTTTTGCCGTGCGATTGCGATCAGTACGCCACGTGTCACAGCGCATGGCGCGATCACACGGTAAAATGCGCACGCACGCACACGCACTCTAACATTTAGTTATTTATATATTTCATATCTATATTGATTCCAATCCACAGTGATTTATGAGCAGATAGTATTTAGTTTATTATTAGTTTATATATTATGATTATATGTACACTTTAGTGTTATTTAAGGTTCAGGTTATAGGAAATGTGGCATGTCTGGTATCATTTTAATCCCCTATTCATCAGCAGCTGTCCGGTTCATTCGCCGAAGCGATCGCTTATTGCATACTCTAGTTATTGATGTTAGGGAATAAACAGTCAGAGTGATACCAAACTGTAAAATGCTAATGGACTAGTTGTAACTGGTTTCTGGTAGAGATGAGCGGGCTCGGATATCTGAAATCCGAGCCCACCCGAACGTTGCCGATCCGAGACATATCCGGGTAATTCCGCCAATTGCAAAACTGAAACCGAGGCTCTGAGTCATAATCCCGCTGTCGGATCTCGCGATACTCGGATCCTATAAATTCCCCGCTAGTTGCCGCCATCTTCACTCGGGCATTGATCAGGGTAGAGGGAGGTTGTGTTAGGTGGTCCTCTGTCTTGCTATATCTCGTGCTGTGCTGTGTCCTGTTCAGTCCAGTGGTGCTGTGTCCTGTGCTCTGTCCTTCTGAGTTCAGTGGCGCTGCTGGGTCCTGTGCTGTGTCCTGTTCAGTCCAGTGGTGCTGTGTCCTGTGCTCTGTCCTTCTAAGGGCATTGTTATTTCCCCATTATTTCCAAATTATAAAAAATTTCAAGAAAAGTTATAAAAAAAAATAAAAAAAATATCCCAAAACAATCCTGCAGTATAAGTCCAGTGGTACTGCTATATTACAAAGTTCACTGATTCTGCAGTATAAGTCCAGTGGTACTCTCCTGTGCCACATATAATTTTTAAAGGCTTTGCCGAGTGTGTGTGGCTTAGGGGTACGCTCTCTTGTGCTACATATAATGGAAAACAAAAAATCTGGAGGATAAAGTAGGGAAAGATCAAGACCCACTTCCTCCTAATGCTGAAGCTGCTGCCACTAGTCATGACATAGACGATGAAATGCCATCAACGTGGTCTGGCAAGCCCGACGCCCAATCTCCTAGTACAGGGCATGTAAAATCCAAAAAGCCCAAGTTCTCAAAAAGTAGGAAAAAGAGAAACTTAAAATCATCTGAGGAGAAAGGCCCGTGTTCATGACTAGTGGTCCAGCTTCACCCTAGGATCTAAGCCCTCCTCCTCCCCCCCCCTACAAAAAAATTGAGAGTTATGCTGACAACAACAACAACAAAACAGCAAAGAACTCTGCCTTCTAAACAGATGACATCACAAATCCCCAAGGCGAGTCCAAGGGTGTTGGTGGTTGTGAAGCCTGACCTTCCCATCACTGTACGGGAAGAGGTGACTCCATCCAGCATTTGCAGCACACCCTCTGCATATGTTGGAAAGATCACCCACAGTGAGATCCAGATTTGGATAATCAAGGTGTCAATGTTGTACACCGAGAGGAGGCTATTGATGTAGCTGGCGCTGTGGAGGAACTTGATGATGAGGATGGTGATGTGGTTATTGTAAATGAGGCACCAGGGGGGGAACAGCTGATGTCCATGGGATGAGAAAGCCCATCGTCATGCCTGGTCAGAAGACCAAAAAATGCACCTCTTCGGTCTGGAGTTATTTTTATCCAAATCCGGACAACCAATGTATGGCCATATGTAGCTTATGTAAAGCTCAAATAAGCAGGGGTAAGGATCTTGCCCACCTAGGGACATCCTCCCTTATACATCACCTGAATAACCTTCATAGTTCAGTGGTTAGTTCAGGAACTGGGCCTAGGACCGTCATCAGTACAGGGACACCTAAATCCCTTGGTCCTGTTGGATACACACCACCAACACCCTCCTCGTCAACTTCCTCCACGATCTCCATCAGATTTAGAACTGCAGGCCATGTCACCAGCCAGACTGAGTCCTCTTCTATACGGGATTCATCCGAGGAATCCTGCAGCGGTACGCCTACTACTGCCGCTGCTGCTGTTGCTGCTGTTAGTCGGTCATCTTCCCAGAGGGGAAGTCGTAAGACCGCTACGTCTTTCAAAAAACAATTGACCGTCCAACAGTCATTTGCCATGACCACAAAATACGATAGTAGTCACCCTATTGCAAAGCGTATAACTGCGGCTGTAACTGCTATGTTGGTGTTAGACGTGCGCCCGGTGTCCGCCATCAGTGGAGTGGGATTTAGAGGGTTGATGGAGGTATTGTGTCCCCGGTACCAAATCCCGTCGAGATTCCACTTCACTAGGCAGGCGATACCAAAGATGTACAGAGAAGTACGAGCAAGTGTCCTCAGTGCTCTGAAAAATGCGGTTGTACCCACTGTCCACTTAACCACGGACATGTGGACAAGTGGTTCTGGGCAAACGAAGGACTATATGACTGTGACAGCCCACTGGGTAGATGCATCCCCTTCCGCAGCAACAGCAGCAGCTGCATCAGTAGCAGCATCTACACAACGTCTGCTCGTGCCAAGGCAGGCAACATTGTGTATTACAGGCTTTAATAAGAGGCACAACGCTGACAACCTATTAGAGAAAATGAGGGAAATTATTTCACAGTGGCTTACCCCACTTAGACTGTCCTGGGGATTTGTGGTGTCAGACAACGCCAGTAACATTGTGCGGACATTGCATATGGGCAATTTCCAGCATGTCCCATGTTTTGCCCACACCGTTAATTTGGTGGTGCAGCATTACCTCAAGAGTGAGAGGGGTGTGCAGGAGATGCTTGCGGTGGCCCGCAAAATTGCTGGACACTTTCGGCATTCTGCCAGTGCCTACCGCAGGCTCGAGGCACATCAAAAAAGCATGAACCTGCCCTGCCATCACCTCAAACAAGAGGTTGTGACACGCTGGAACTCCACCCTCTATATGCTGCAGAGGATGGAGGAGCAGCAAAAGGCCATTCAGGCCCACACCGCCACCTATGACTTAGGCAAAGGAGTGGGGATGCACTTGAGTCAAGCGCAGTGGAGACTGATTTCTGTGTTGTGCAAGGTTCTCCAGCCGTTTGAACTTGCCACACGAGAAGTCAGTCCCGACACTGCCAGCTTGAGTCAGGTGATTCCCCTGATCAGGCTGTTGCAGAAGCAGCTGGAGAAAGTGAGGGAGGAGCTGGTAAACCATTGCGATTCCACCAAGCATGTAGCTCTTGTGGATGAAGCCCTTCGTACGCTTTGCCAGGATCCGCGGGTGGTCACTATTTTAAAGGCAGAGGAATACATTCTGGCCACCGTTCTCAATCCTCGGTTTAAAGCGTATGTTTTGTCTCTGTTTCCGGCGGACACAAGTCTGCAGCGGTGCAAAGACCTGCTGGTCAGGAGATTTTCCTCTGAAGAGGACCGTGACATGCCAACAGCTCCACCCTCATTTTCTTCCACATCTGTGGCTGCGAGGAAAAAGCTCAGTTTTCCTAAAAGAGCCACTGGCGGGGATGCTGAGAACATCTGGGCCGGACTGAAGGACCTGCCAACCATTGCAGACATGTCTACTGTTGCTGCATTGGATGCTGTCACAATAGAAAAAAGGAATTATTTTGCTGACACCACCCAAATAGACACGTCAGACAGTCCATATTGTTACTGGCAGGAAAAAAAGGCAGTTTGGAAGCCCCTGTACAAACTGGCTCTATTTTACCTGAGTTGTCCCCCCTCCAGTGTGTACTCGGAAAGAGTTTTTAGTGCAGCGGGGAACCTGGTCAGTGAGCGGCGAAGGCGGTTGCTTCCTCAGAACGTTGAAAAAATGATATTCATAAAAATGAATTATCAATTCCACAATCAAGTACAGCACTGCCCTCCAGATAGTACAGAGGGACCTGTGGTTGTGGAGTCCAGCGGGGATGAATTGATAATGTGTGAGGAGGAGGAAGTACACACTGTAGGGGGAGAGGAATCAGAGGTTGAGGATGAGGACGACATCTTGCCTCAGTAGAGCCTGTTTATTTTGTACAGGGAGAGATGAATAGCTTTTTTGTTGTGGGGGCCCAAACAAACCAATCATTTCAGCCACAGTTGTTTGGTAGGCCCTGTCGCTGAAATGATTGGTTTGTTAAAGTGTGCATGTCCTATTTCAACAACATAAGGGTGTGTGGGAGGGCCCAAGGACAATTCCATCTTGCAACTCTTTTATTGCCATTATGTGACCATTCAACAGTCGTTTGCCATGAGCACAAAGTAAAACAAAATTAAAACAAATTCAACAAATTAAACCAAAAGTAAAATGCCCTGTCATAATCAAAAACAAGAGGTATTGACGTGCTTGAACTACTGTAGTGTTTATAATTTAGAAACACTACACTTGAAAGCTTGAGCCTTTAATAGAAAAAGTCACTCTTCATTGCACGAATATTTGCAACAGCGACAATTTTGGGGTTAACAAAGTCAACAAATAACACTTCGACACGGTCTGTCTTTCACATACTTGATGGGATCTCAATGATGAATGCTCTGTACCATGGTCGTCTAAAACAAGAATTATTGACGTGCTATAACTACTGTAGTTTTTATAAATTATAAACACTACACTTGAAAGTTGGATCAGGTATTGTGGCCCCGGTACCAAATTGGGTACCGGGGCCACTCCACTATGCAGTCCAGATAGAGGCGTATCAGATATTAAAGAACGTTGACTGTTGCTGCCAAATCATAAATTAATGAAAATGACCTGTCATCGTCAAAAACAAGAGGTATTGACACGCTCGAACTACACCCTGTATATGCTGCAGAGGATGTAGGAGCAGGCAGCTGTGCAGTGGAATTCAGACCATTTGAAGGCGGAGGTATTGTGGCCCCGGTACCAAATTGTGTACCGGGACCACTGCACTATGCAGTCCAGAAAGCTACCTCGGTGAAACGTTTTGGACTAAAAATAATATTGTGAGGTGTGAGGTGTTCAGAATAGACTGGGAATTAGTGGAAATGATTGTTATTGAATGTTATTGAGGGTAATAATAGCGTAGGAGTGAAAATAAACCCCAAAACTTGTTTTTAACACTTTTTATGTTTTTCTTCAAAAAAAATCCAAATCCAAAACCTTAAATCCGAACCAAAACCTTTCGTCAAGTGTTTTGCGAAACAAATCCGAACCCAACACCTCAAGCAAATCCGAATCCAAAACACAAAACACGAGACACCAAAAGCACATCCCTAGTTTCTGGTCGGGAGAATCATCTGGAATGTTGACCCTCAGCCTTGGAGGGGGTTGTTTGAACTAGCCTATGACCTGTTTACACTGGACCCACCTGAAGTCTGGACCTATAGAAGCAAGCCACGTCATCTGCATTGTTTTCACTGTAACACTGAGTGTATATAATCAGCTCAAACTGGTACCAAGTCAGTCATTCTCTGACCACAGTATTCTGGAGAGAAATACTGGCCTCTGGTACCCGTGGGAGCGCAGCTAGCGCATGCGATTGCAGCGGTATGTATTTATCTTTTGGTATTGGCTGTACTGTATAATAATCATCTATTGAACTGTTAAATTTTACATCTGCTAAAATAAATTACTTTGTGCTTCGGAAACACAATACAATCGCTTGGGCAATGCTTATTTGGAAACGATAGAATCACTTTAATAATGGTGAGGCTGATGACATTGTCAATATTGAGGAAGATGACCAATGTTAGCCTGAAGTCCATTAGTAAACTGTTACAGTCCCTATTTATTCTATAGTTCAACAAACAACTGAAATGTTTTCTTTTGCTCTTTCAAAAAATGTTCCTCAGCATTCCCTATCACTGAAGTGCTTGGTTCGTTAAACTATGCATGTCCTTTTTAATATGCAACATAGGGATGGGAGAAAAAAGACTCATCTTGCACTATTTTACATTATGGACTTTGCCCACCTTGGTCTATCTTCTTTTCTTTCTCCAATCATTTCACTGCTGGCTGCAGGTGTAAAACGTCTATTGATTCTGCTGCTATCCGTCTAATAAGCTTTTTTTTGTGCCTCTCTACAATGTGTAACACATGCTGTCTAACATTGAGAATAACAAATAAGTCCATGGTCTTTCTTCCACCATTTTACCTCTGGGTGCAGCTCATCTTGGTCTATCTTCTTTTGTAAAATGACTGTCCTATCAGCCTGTGCACTGCTTGTATGTTTTAAAGGTGTTCTTTACTCATATTTTCTTAAACTGTCACGTGTTTGTGTCGCTACTCTGTCATTAGTCTTCGCCAGCCAGCTCTATGCAGCGTTCGCCCTATATTGGTGAAAATTTTGACAGTTGTGAAGCAGTCATTAGAAAATAGACTGTAAAAGACTGTAAATGAAGTTTAATGATATAAATACTAATGTAGGAACAAAAACAGCTCATATTTACATGATTTAATCTGTTTATTCCCATTTTTAATTAAATCCAGATTCAAAACCTAAATACGATTTTTTTTTTTTACAAAAACAAAAACACAAGGGTCTGCGACCAACTGTAATGTGTATAATGTCTTCTATTTGTTCATTCTACCATCAAACTTACAGTATATGATAATTGCTTGCTGATGTGCCACTTTGCTGTGTAGTGCCTTGATTAAATATCTATGAAAGATAAAGATTGATTAACACATCACTTCCCATCATAAGCAACACAGACCCCAGTGCAGAATTACGGGAAGGATGATTTTCTTTAGCAGTTTGATGGATAAATTGTATAATAATGCCCTACAAAAAGGCATCATCATAAAGTGAATCCTAAGCAAGGGGCAGAAGTAGTCAATACTGCTTCTACATCAGCAAATCCTGTTTTCTGAATCAACTGCTTAATTATAGTACCTCTTCTGTTCCAAGACAATCCACAATGTGGATTTAAGGTAACAATGCTGCTAATAAATTTTATTTGACTTAATAATAATAATTTCTACAATTATTAAAATCACATACTGTCTTTATGCTCAAGATGCGCTATAAAGACTTACTCCTACTCCCAGTAAAAATATCTATTGCCTATGCTTTGCTTCTACTATACAAAAGTGGGCTTTGAGCAAGATTCAGAAAACTTTTCTTAAGCTGAAAAATTAGACAGGGTAACGATGTTGGAAAAAACTGCCATCATTAAATTAAAATAGGCTGGCTGATTTGCCACAGGAAACACTAAAGTATTCCTGAAATTTTCAATCTTTATTCAGTTTTGGAGACTACATGACACTGTATATAACCTGAATATAAATGCCTTTACCCAGACCAACTTGTGAAACATCATGGGTATATATGGGGTCACATTCTTATGGCTGACAGAGAGGAGATCAAACCCCTCTCCCCCTAACATCCAGTTTTGAAATGGAGATTTCCGGTGCCTTTCTCTCTGGCAGCATCCTCCCCTATAGTTAAAAGGTTTGATTGGCATGAGTTTGATACAGACGGCGAAGGCTCCCTGCTCCTCCCACCGCCAGATTCTGTGAACTCTCCTCTTCCTAGCTTAACCGAATCGTCTCAACATCCTGTCGAAGTCAGCAAATTGGATAAAGTAATTTTTAATTAATATCGAGCAAACTTGGCTGTCTTTGTCTGAAAATATGCGTAGAGCACGCTACGGCGTGGAAGGGCGTATCCAGCCGTAACACGTGGCAACAACAGTTTTTACACTTTTGTTAGGAACCCCTCCAGCCGGTACAACACAACCCGAAATCTACTCTGCCAGTCAGGTGTTCACTGGAGCCCCTAGTGGTGGGGACAGACTGGGCTGCAGACTGACAGAGGGTCGTGAAGTGTGTATCGGCTGGGGAGAACCCAGGTAAACCAAGTGAAGTCCAAGCCAAGGTCAAGGGCCGGCAGCAGATAGCAATTCCAATAAACAGGCTGAGGTCAAGGGTCACAAGCAGACAGGAGGGTCGGTAAACACACCAGAGGTCAGGGTCACGAGACACACAGGCAAGGTCCAAATCCAGGCAAAGGGTCATACACGGGTAATCAGTAGAGTGTTCAACAGGCAGGAACAAGGCACAGAGCAGGTCAGCAGACTGGCAACAGAAGCTATAACCGGCAGTGAGGCTGCAGGACCTCACTGCCTTAAATACCCAGATGGCCCAATCAGGGCTTGTATGCACTCCTGCAGGCTAATTGCCTATGCAGAACAGAACCAATCAGGGCTTGTCCCTGAAACACACAGTTGAAGGATAAATGCCTGTAATTTCAGCCTCCTTCATAAATCAGCCTACAGGCTGCCTATTGCGCGCATGCGCCCAGGTTCCAGCACCGCCGAGACGCAGCGCTACCAAAGAGGCGTCCGGCCATTGCCTTGGCAACAGCCGGGCAGGAAGGGGAAATGACGTCCTGGTCGTCAAGGTGACGGCCAGGACGCCAGGAGGAGCCAGAAGCAACTTGGTTGTCTTTGTCTGAAAATATGCGTAGAGCACGCTACGGTGTGGAAGGGCGTATCCAGCCGCAACACGTGGCAACAACAGCTTTTACACTTTTAGATATATTCGCACAAACACACACATTTGTAAATAGTACACATTAATGGTAGCTGCAACACATAGTTATTTATGTCGAAATATAGTGGTGTTTATGTGTAATATAATTTATATGCATATTAGTAATACATATGGTACAGGTTAAAGGAAATGAATCCCCTTTACATCAGCAGCTGTCCGGTTCATTCGGCGAAGAGATCGCACATTGCATACTCTAGTTATTGATGTTAGGGAATAAACCTTTAATATGATGCTGACTATAAAATGCTAATGGACTAGTTGGAACTGGAGTCTTGGCGGAAAGAAAGGAGCACATCCCCTGGAGAGATGACCCCCACCTTTGGATTCTTTAGTTTGAACTAGCCTATGATCTGCAACTCACTGGACCTTCCTGAAACCTGGACCAATAGAAGCAAGCCATACCATCTGCATTGTTTTACTGTATTTCTGTCTGCATATAAGCAGAAGCTTTACATCTAGTGTTCAGTCCTCTTGACCACAGACTTCAGACCTGAATGACTGTTCACTGGATCCAGAGCGCCTGCGATAAGTAACGGCTGTACTTATTATTATTTCGCTTGAATTATTCTGCTACTTTTTGAGAATAAATATTTGTGCGTTGGAAATACAATCGAGATTCGACAATCGTTATTGGATAGCGACAAAACGTGCATAACAATCCTTAAGTATATAATTTGAAATGTTACAGGTTTTATCTGTGGTCATGTGGTATTCTCTGTGATGTCAAAACACGATCTCTGGTATACTGGTATATATGTTTTGTCTGCTTCCCACTATGTACCAACCCCCTTTCCCATCCCTTTTTCCTGTACCGCTCTTTCTTTACCATAAAACATTTCAATAAAAAACATTAATGATAGATGTATTTATTCACTTTTAGTAAACGTTAATAAACAAACATTTTACCTCTTTGAATTTTGGATGGGTGGAGTCTTGCAGCAATTGCAAGATAACTCCTTCACTAGTGGTTAGAAATGCTCCACTCTGCTTCATACGGGAAAGAGCAATAAGGCGGTCCACTTGGCTAACAAAAGAGCAAAGTACATAGTAAGACTTAAATAAGACAATCAAGTTCAACATTACATGAGTTTTAATTTCATTGATCCAGAGAAAAAGGAAACAAAACCCACAGGGTGATATTTGCCAATTTAACCTCACAGGAGGAGAAATTTCATTCCTGATCCCCTGAATCAATCATTGCCATAATGCCCTATACAAATGGCAGCTACAAATATAATTTCTTGTAAGAAAGGAAATTCAATCCACTTTTAACTTATGTTAATGAATTTACCATCACCCCCTTATGGTAGGGCAATTGATGACCCCTTGTCCTCTGTATGGTACTTGGTATGAAATGTTTGCACTGACCTCAAATATATTTATACATATTAATTGGGTTGCCTCTAAAGTGCTAACAGTAAACAAAACTAGCTATCTGTAACCTCTCTTCATAGTGAATGCTTATATTAATCTTTTTAATGAGGTGACCCGTCTTGGTAACTGGTGACTTATGTAATCTTAATACTATGCATAATGTGCATTTATCCCATTTTTTATGAATACCAGGATGTCATTTGCATTTACATCAGCTGCACAGCTGATGTGTGTTATACTCAGCTTACTATCAACTAGTATTACCAAGTGATATCCCATTTCAGTTTTCTCCAATTGTGTTCCCTTTAATCTGTAGGTAGCAAACTATGTGTATAACCTTATATTAATCTATATTCAATTTGATTTGACATTTCATGGCTCAGTTACCATTTTGTCTAAATTTTACTATGCTGCTTTGTGTTGATAACCCTACAAAGCTTGGTTTCATTAGCATATATGGACACCTTTCTTTCTAGGACATCTTCAAGGACAGTAATAAGAATATTCTATATGGTTCTCTGTGATAAACCACTAATCAGTTTAGTTTAAAAGACATTAACCTGGTGTCGAAGTCAGCAAATTGGATAAAGTCATTTCAATTAATATCGAGCAAACTTGGTTGTCTTTGTCTGAAATTATGCATAGAGCACGCTACGGCGTGGAAGGGCGTATACAGCCACAACACGTGGCAATAACAGGTTTTACACTTTTACACACATACACACACATTTGTAATTAGTATATATTAATTGTAGTTGAAACACATAGCTATTTATGTCAGAATATAGCAGTATTTATGTTTAGTATTATAAGTTATATGCATGTTAGTGAAATCAAAGGTTCAGGTTGCAGGAACTGTGTCATGTTTAGTATCATTTCAATCCCCTATTCATCAGCAGTTGTCCGGTTCATCCGCCGAAAAGATCGCACATTGCATACTCTAGTTAGCGATGTTAGGGAATAAATGTTTAAAGTGATGCTGACTGTAAAATGCAAATAGACTAGTTGAAACTGGATTCTTGGCGGGAAAATCGGAGTGCATCCCCTGGAGAGTTGACCCCCACCTTTGGAAATTTTGGTTTGAACTGGCCTATGACCTGCAGTACACTGGACCTTCCTGAAGCCTGGACCAATAGAAGCAAGCCACATCATCTGCATTGTTTTACTGTATTCACTGCATATAAGCAGGGGCTCTGGACCTAGTGACCAGTCTTCTTTGACCACAGCCTTCAGACCTGAATGACTGTTCACTGGATCCAAAGCTCCTGCGATTAGTAATGGCTGTACTTGTTTTATTTCGCATTGTTATTCAGGTGAGTGTTCCCTTTCCACTTGGTGATCTTACAAGAAGAAAGTGCACATCATCAAGAACCCAGAACAGGGTGCTTACCTACTGTTCAAATTAAGCCTCACCAGTGAACGTGTTCCTATATAATTGCCAAATGAACAAAAAAAAAAACCCCTGCAAATACTCTTGAGACCAAGAATATCAAGCTTCCCACTTACAGCCCCTTTCAGGTCTTACAGATCATTCATTTCATTTAATTCACACTTGGATTTCCTCTGATTTATAGAAACATTTAGGAAATTGGATAGTTCCAAATGTTCCCATCTCTATCTGTTGCATCTCTCCATCATACTCAACAATCTCAAAAATGGAGATCCACCTGAATTGTGCATTGGCAGATATTCTTTTTTTCTGATGGATCTTGGTCTGATATTCAGTAAAGAATAACTAATAATTTAGTATGTTAGTCACATCCCAAAAGTAAAGTTTACATCACATTTGTATCAAATTCTGTGATAAGATGGACTTCCTATGCTCCACTCTGCATAATCCAACTTCCTGTGCCAGAATGGTTTAAATGTAATCTATGATCACTTTGCACATGCTAAATTAGAGTTAAAATACCTAGATCCAGGTAATATAAATCTTAGTATTCCTATTTGCATCAGGATGTCTTGTTATTAATTAAACTTGACTAATTACATTACATGTTTCACATTACTGTTCTCCAATATTACCACTGCCCCTGACACCATCCTCTCCCCCCTCTGCAAAGTACTTTCATCCAAGAAACAAATAACACTAACCTCCTCCTGACGGTCACATTACATGCCTCCTCCATATATCTTCTTTGAGAGATATTTCCTTATACCATTATTATATGCAGAACGCATACAAAAAGGGAGCTTCTTGTGCACCAGACAGATTATACTGTCCCCACTTGTTACGATCTGCAGGTAAAAGACCTGTACTAATTCTAATTAGCACTGGCAGACCAGGGGTGCGGAGTCTAACGAGTCCCCCGATGGTCGCCCAGAACCGTTGCAAGGCGGAATGGACTTCGCTGCCAAGAAATTGCAGGTTGCGGCCCCCTGGACAGTCTCAGGAAGTAACACAGGCCTCAAGGGAGGATGATATTCCCAGAAGATAACGCAGAGATAATGATAATGGAGGAATCAGGTGTATGGATGCACACAGAACAACAGGCTGGCAGGAATTTGGTACAATGAATCAGGCACAGAGGTACTGACCAGTTAGAATTGGGTACACTGGTAGTCAGACAATACGCAGTCAAACGAGCCAGGTTCGGTACACAGGTGATCCAGCAATGCGTAGTCAGACGAGCCAAATCAGTACACAGGAGAACCAGCAACGTATTCATACATGTCAAATAACATTACACAGGAGATCCAGCAGCAGTACTCACTCACAGGGAGAAGGGCACACAGAGGATACAGGAGTAAGACGCTCAGCAACAAAGTTGCACTGATTCCGGTAGTGTGTTGTTACACACTTACCTGTCCCCATTCCAGCGCCGCGATCTCCGCTGCTTCCGGGTCTCGGCAGCGCTGTCACATGACACGGCAGGCAGGGAATTCAAAGATGCTCTACAAAAACTCTGCTCTGACGCCTGGGCAGCGTCAGAGCAACTTCTTCCTGTTCCAGACTAAGCGTTTCCTGTGATCTCCAGTGAACCTTGCTGATCTTCCAGACTCTTTTCCAGTGTACCAGACCAGGCTTGTTTGACCACGTTACCTCTTTACTCCAAGTGTACCAGACCCAGGCTTGATTGACTACGTTGTTTCTCTGCTCCAGTGTACCAGACCCCAGCTTGCTGACCACGTCTAATCTCTGCTCCAGTCTACCAGACCCCGGATTGCTGACCACGTCTAAGCTTTGCTCCAGTGTACCAGATCCCGGCTTGCTGACCACGTCTATATCTCTCACATCCTTACCTCTAGAGGCAGACCAGCGGACCGCGACCTGCGTTCCTCCGCAGCAAAGCCCATCCCTCCTTGCGACGGTTCTTGGTGAACACCAGGGGTTCGTTAGACTCCGCACCACCGGCCGGCCAGCACTAATCTAGAATAAGGCAAGTGCTCCATATTTATTACTTCTTACTGCATGTTACACAAGTGTTACATGTGTCAGTGCAGCATCTAAATAGTGAGAGCACTTTCAAAATACCCGCTCCAATAGGCGGATCATATGACCCGACACCAGGAAGTGCCGGGATCGAGGCAGGCGGAGCAGCGCTGGAGCGAGTGCTAGGTAAGTATGTTACACCACTATAACATGTCCTCTCCATTTTTATACCCGCTTCTTTGTCTCAATGTAAATGGCTGAATGTCTCCCTGTCCAGAAATTGTCAAAAGCTGTTGTTTCACCTTACCTTCCACTATGAGTATTAAGATACTTTCCCTAAATGTAAATTGCATCAATTGCCAAGATAAGCATATAGTTGCCCTCCAATACTTTAACAGTCAAAAAACTGATATATTCTAATGCAAAAGACTCATTTCAAACACTCCTGCATGGGTCAACATCATCACCATTTATTTATATAGTGTTACCAATTCTGCAGCGCTGTACAGATAGGTATATTGCTCTCCCAAACAAAACATTTATGCATGCTTATTATTCCTTATCGGATTATAAGCATAAGCCGCTGCTATATTCACGCATAATAAAGTCCCGTATCGTGTAAAGACATCTATATCAGACCCTCAATTTATATTATTATTGCAGTTGGCAGGCTTTGGCATCTCTCTTTTATATTGCCTCAGTCTATGTTTCATATGTGGCCACAGTTCTTATTTATCAAATTCTTCCAGCAAATCTATTAATCAGTGTATAGACAAATTATCCTGGGAGGGACCTTAATATCGTGCTCGACCCTAAGTGGGATTGCTCCATAGAGAGAGTATCTTGCGACGATCACTCTAGGGCATCTGAGAAGTTATTCATTGCCTTGCAAGCACACAAAATTTATGATTTCTATAAGCCAAAGTACTCTCATACCAGAGGATATTCTGTTGATGGCCTTTCCATACAAAAATTGCTTGTGATCGGGAACCTACTTTTATGCTTCAATCATGCCACTGTTTTTATGGCCTTAGATATAATCTCCTTAGCAGCTTCCGAACTGCACTGGTAGTGGAAACAGTCACAGGGATCTACCAAGCAATCATTGACTACTTTACTCATAATAACTCAACATATATATTTCTATCTACCATCAAGGAGGCCCTCAAAGTAACTACTAGGGGCATTCAGATGAGCCTGGACTCGTAAAAAAAGTATGAACCATATTGCTGAAAAAATAGCACTATATATAACAAGTGACTTGCTCTCAGTGGTCAACTAAATCAAATTTTCTCTGGATAAGCAGCAAAGACGCTACAACAAGCTGAAGATCAAATGCACACATAGTAGGATCATATCTACTGCATCCTTTGATCTCCAAAAAACTACAAACTGCTTCTGGTAATATTATGTCTTAATATGCAACCCAACACACCAGGGGCTAGATTTACTAAGCTGCGGGTTTGAAAAAGTGGGGATGTTGCCTATAGCAACCAATCAGATTCTAGCTTTCATTTATTTAGTACTTTCTACAAAATTACAACTAGAATCTGATAGGTTGCTATGGGCAATATCCCCACTTTTTCAAACCCGCAGCTTAGTAAATCTAGCCCCAAGACCTTGAACACTCTCAATATGGACTCCAAAATCTAAAAGTACTTGAGTTTCCTTTATCCCAAAGGAGACTTCTGAAGAAAGACATGGGATGTAAAACATGAAATCAATAAGCTTATAACTCCCAGGCTGATAGCTTCACAACGCACTACTATAAAAAAAAAAGTCCCTGAGGTGCTCTACCCCATGTTGGCTGGGTACTTCTCTGTCCTACAAGGGTCTAAGATTCACATGGCCACCACATGGGCAAATGGATTGTGATCATACCCAAGCAAGGCAGAGATCCCAACATCAGCAAGCAGCTATAGACTGCATCTCTCTACTGAACACAGACTTAAAACTATTTGCAAAAATTCTAGTGAGCATACTTGGAAGGGGGGGGTGTTAATTGTTCAATCCTTGATACACCTGGAGCAGGTGGGTTTTATACATATATATATTCTGCAGTTTGCACAATATTATATGATTACCACAGTCACATGACATATGATATAGAGAGCAGAGAGGCTTTGGAATGCTCCTCTGAGCTAAATCTGCTCTGTGCACTGTAAAATCTTTCCATTTTTTATCCCCATCTGCTATCACATTATATGCTGAGAGGTGTGAGTCTGCTTGGGTGTGACTGGCAGTCATACTTGTGTGCCCTCCAGAGAGATTTTGAAAAGGATATATTTATTTGTAATAAGATAACTAAAAAATAAGCAAATTATACTTACCAATAGTTTGCTTTCCTCAAAAAACTCCATGGCAGTCCTTACTAATGGGTTATAATTATTCAGCAGAGACAGGAAAAATTGACATCCCTGGAAGGTATACAATTTGACTCTTTCGACATCTAGGGGTATATTTACTAAACTGTGTGTTTGAAAAAGTGGAGATGCTGCCTATAGCAACCAATCAGATTCTAGCTTTCATTTATTTAGTACATTCTACAAAATGACAGCTAGAATCTGATTGATTGCTATAGGCAAGACCACCACTTTTTCAAACCCGCAGTTTAGTAAATATACCCCCTAATCTTTCCATAACTTTTTAAGCTGCCGCTGAAAAAGAACATAATTGAATATGGAAAGGAAAATTAGTGCTGCCATGGGGTATTTTGCAGAAAATTATTTATCGGCGAGTATAATTTGCTTATTACTTCTATCTACTCCATGACAGCCCTTATTGATGTACCAAAGCAACTGGAGTGGTCTGACAGTAATTATCACTCTCAACAATAGAGATCCTGCATATAAAATACTTATGTTCAACAGCTTGCAGAATCTTCTTCCCAAGTTGTATGTCCTTTGTTGCCACCACATCTAGGACATAATGTCTGGAAAAAGTATGTAGTGAAGTCCAGCCTGCAGCTTTGCATAAGTCATTTGCTAAAGCCTCAGCCGTATGTGTCCATGAGGTTGTTGCTGCCCTTGTTGAAAGAGCCCTTAATAATTCTGACACCTTCTGTTACTCTTATGGGCCTGTAATTTCACTTGTTGGATCCATCTTCACAGTGCACATTTTGCTGTATTTTGTCCTTGGTCCTGGTGTACCTTCTGGGATGACAAATAGATTATTTGTTTTCTTATAGTTCTCTATCCTTGAGATACAAATATAAAGATTGTTCTCACATATGTGTGTACTTTCTTTTTCTCTTCCTCTGTAGGCTCTGGAAATAAAGCCGGGAGCACAAATGTATATTTTTATAGGGATAGTTGACACAACTTTAGATAGAAATTCAAGGTTTGTTCTCATTATTACTTTGTCACTGTATAGGTTAAGGAATGCTTCTTCTCACCATAATGCTTAAACTTCAACCATCTTCTGGCAGTTGCGATTGCCATCAAGAATAAGACCTTGAAGCCATTTAAAGTGACTCTTCTGCAAAGGTTCAAATGGTACTGATAGTAGAGATTCTAGGACCAAATTAAGGTCCTATTGTGCCACAAAAAAATTGATGCAGGGATCAATCTTTTTTAGCTGCTTGGAAAAAAGTTCCCACTAAATCCCCTGCCACTAATCTTTTTTCCAGAAACACATATCCTGCCCATTTTTGACAGATGAAAATATTTCTAGTAGTCAGAGAAAACTTTTATTGACAACTGTTCTTGTTGTTCAACTTGGAAGGTCAATTGCTGTCTTTTGATATGGCTTTGACTTACTTGTTTCTATCCATACACCTAGGAAAGTTAAGCAAAACATTGTGTAAGTTTTCTTACTTAAGCTTTTAAGTTTTCTGGACAAAACCATGTTGCAATGCAAGGGGTGAAAATGAGTTTATTATTTTGCACAAAAGGAAAATACTGGCTGTTTTTTCATGTAGCACACAAATACTTGTTAGCTTATTTGTACACGGAAATTTAAAGTTGATCTAGGACATGCCCTACCCCAACTATAAATCTGCCATCAATTTTTAAATTCACCTCCCCCTCCAATGCAACATTGTTTTGTCTTACTTACTTTTGCTTAACTTTCCTTCCTGAATCAGGCCCATAGTGATTGATGGAACTTATTTCCACACGAATACTAAACAGCATGAAATCAATGTTACAACTTCTAATTCAACAATATACTAACTGCACTAGCTCTCTCTTACATGAGAAGACCAATTAAAGTAGACTTGATATCAAACTCGGGAGATAACTAGCCATAAATAAGACCTGAGGGTAAATGTGTGAAGCTCCGATTTTGCATTTCCAGCGATTTTCTCTGACGAGTTTAAACTCGCCGATTTATTAAATGGCGATTTGAGGTAAAATTGGAAGTGGTTCTTTCAAAATCGCCACAAATTGCAGTTCCGATGTTTTGCTACTCTAGCTATACACATTGCCAAATGTATGAAGCTGTAATTTTGCAAAAATTTTAAAATGTCAAAATTGCCAGAAACAACACGCTGCTTACTATAGGCAAAATTACCAAACACAACACCGTTATACTGCTGGGCAATGTTAATATAACAGGAGGTACAGTGGGAGTTTCAATAAAGCCTGATTTATGGTTTAGAGGGGCAAAAATGTTTATAAATTTGCTTACGGGTAATTTATTTTACAAATAAATTAGTAGTGCTCATTTATGTAATATTTTTGAATTAGTCTACAGTTTGTGCTACAGTATTATTATTATTACCTTTTAATTATAAAACATCAACATATTACATATTAATGTACATTGAGGGGATCATGACACAAAAAAATAATTGCAATGAAGTAGAACAGAAGGTAAAGATGGGCCTGGCCAATTTTTTACAATAAAAAAGAGTTATGGGGAACAGTTGATATTTAAGGTTGTAGAATAACTATTGTAGCTGCTGGTGAGTAAAGTACCTATTGGTTATTCTTAGCCATCTGCATTATCATCTTCTGACAAAAACAGGCATTGGTGGCTGGCATTTTTGTGCAACATCTGTATGCATCTACTTGTTTGCATTTAATGTTGTACATTTTGTTAAATGTGTTGCACTGCCCACATGCCCAAATTTCACCATTATTGTAAGATGCGTGTACCTAACACCTACAGCCTCTTGCACTTCAAGAGGCAGATAAAGAACATTCAGGTGAAAATACATTATAGTATAGTAAGGGGCATTGGATGCTCGTTAGGCAACCCTTCCACTTGAGATGCATCTTATTTTGACATACACTTATATTTGAAATATGTCCCTTACCAAGAAAAAATTCAACACCTACACATGAAGGGTGCAGATTTCTGTAATGAATATGTATAAATATATATATTTTAATTATTCTACTATATTGGGTTACTATCTAATTAACAGCGGAGTAAAACATTTTTTTCTCATGATGTTAATATTTCCTGATTGGGACACCATTTAAACTACATATTTGTGACGCTACAAGTGCTCATGTGCATGTTGACACTTGTAGTGCCACAAGTATGTACTTTTAATTGTGTCCCAATCAGGAAATATTAGGTGTTGCCATATCATAAAAATATAAATATTTCCTCACTGGTGATGAAATATTAAGCCACTGTAATATAATAAAAAAATTTAAAAAAATCCCTTATATATAATCATTAATTAAATATGGGCCACTAAATTATTCATAAAATATTTTGTCCCCCGTAAGAAAATTAATAATCATTTTTGCTCCTCTACAACAAAAAACATGCTTTCTTTAGACTTCCATTGTGGCTTCTGTTATATTAACACTGACCAGATAGCTCAAACAATTTATTTATTTCTGGGCGAGTATGCGGTAATCTCCAGCGAGTTTGACCAAAACATGGGCAGATAGGCCTTTTAAAATCAAAACAAATAACGAGAGATTGACTTTTGGAAAGTCAAAATCGCAGGCTAATACGTATGGCGATTTTGCACTTAAAATCATTGGTTATCTCTTGCGATTTGTAGCAATTGAAATTGCTGAAAAAATTGCAGCTTGATACATTTACTCCCTGGTGTTCACCATTCAGACATGTCCTTACAAGAAAAAAAATTCTACCTTTCACATAGTAAAAATCTCAACACAGCAGTGCTAACAACATTTCTCCTACTTTTCTTCATGCATCAGTGAATATTACCCTTACATGCAACAGCATGCAATAGCATTATACCGATATACAATACTGATAAGAAAAAGAACTCCTAGGCACTGGGACAACAAACAAACAAAACCAAAAACACAAAAAAAATGTAAAAAAAAAAAAAAGGATAAATATTGCAAAAAAGAGACATAGTTATCTATGCACAATATGCAATATACAAAATTGCTTATGGCCAGATAAGGTTCGAACCTTTGTTCAGGAGAAAGTTTGTAGGACGGTAGCCCACTTCCCCTCTTTCAACCACTACCCCGTACTGGACCGCTGAGGTTTTATGTTACCAGCTGATCTTGACGGGTGGGAACTTTACACAGTTAATCATCACAGCCGCAGGAGTGGCTGGTTTATTCGGCAATCGTCTCTATGCTGGACTTTTATTAGGCTCTAGTGAGTACTTATTTTTATACTCCTCCATTCTTTGCTGGAAGGTTGGGGTTACAGATCCCTTCTTTGTTTTGGATGAAGACGAGAGAGTCATTTGTGGATTCCGATTTGAAACTTTGTGGCAAAGGAATGGCTTTTATTTTATTTTTTTATTTTTTCTGGACTCATATTTGCATATGTTTTTATTGACATTAATATTGTGTTTTCTGCTATCTGGCCAGAAGTAATTTTGTATATTGCATATTGTGCATAGATAACTATATCTCTTTTTTGCAATATTTATCCTGCAATACATACCCTTTTTTAACAAATTTAACAAATTTACATTTTTTTGTGTTTTGTGTTTTTGGTTTTGTTTGTTTGTTGTCCCACCGCCTAGGAGTTTTTTTTCTTATCTCTATTGTGAGGATTTGGGGTTTCCTCTGCTCTCCTGCTTGGCAGCTTGTTGTGTTTTTTGTTTACCAGGGAGTGCAGATCAGGATTATTTATATTGCGATATACAATACAGTACAATACAATATACACAGTATAACAGTATACAATACAATATATACAGTCAAGTCAGATGACAATTCTTCATCGCTACACCACCCACCAAGAATACCCATGATTGTTCTGATGATTCTCCAATCCTACATTTATCTACACAGATATGATTAGACACAATATAGATGTAAATGGGTAAAATTCTTAACATAGGCGCTCCAGTATAAAATTAATATAACCCCTATGGGATTAACAAAATGCTCCACTACAGCAGAACAGCCCCCACTGTGAAGGAGCGATCGCTCCTGAATGCGCCACCAGTGATGATGTCCTTGTGGTGCGGTGTGAATTGGTGCATCTTTGAAAGCCAACAATGTGCAATGTTGTTGTTAACTCTTGCAGTGCTGTACAATTGTGAGATTATACTATATATTCGATTTATGAGACAGTGAAATGAGATTATGGTGTTTGAATGGAATATATAGAGCTTGTATTCTTTGTCTTTGGCTTAAACTGTATTTCCTGAAGTTCCTATTGTACAATGACTAAAGGTAGTTAATATGATCACCATGACTGGACAAAATGGCTCCTAATGTGTGAGATAAATAATATCTTTGCTGTAAAGTTTCCACATGAGATTAAAATGGTGTGTATTGGCTATTGCAATGCATGATATTTATACTAGAGATGAGCGCACTCGGATTTATGAAATCCGAGCCCACCCGAACGTTGCCAATCCGAGTCGGATCCGAGACAGATCCGGGTATTGGCGCCAAATTCAAATCTGAAACTGAGGCTCTGACTCATAATCCCGTTGTCGGATCTCGCGATACTCTGATCCTATAAATTCCCCGCTAGTCGCCGCCATCTTCACTCGGGCATTGATCAGGGTAGAGGGAGGGTGTGTTAGGTGGTCCTCTGTCCTGCTATATCTCGTGTTGTTCAGTTAAGTTCTGTGATGTGCTGTGCTGTGCTGTGCTCAGTCCAGTGGTGCTGTGTCCTGTGCTCTGTCCTTCTGAGGTCAGTGGTGCTGCTGGGTCCTGTGCTGTGTCCTGTTCAGTCCAGTGGTGCTGTGTCCTGTGCTCTGTGCTTCTAAGGGCATCGTTATTTCCCCAATATTCCAAAGTGTTTAAAAAAATAAAAAAAAAGTTATTTAAAAAAAATACAAAAAACTAATTACATTTTTTTTTAATTACAACAAAATTTGCACAACCAATCCTGCAGTATAAGCCCATTGGTACTGCAATATTACCAAGTTCACACATTCAGCAGTAAAAGTCCAGTGGTTCTGCAATATTACAAAGTTCACACATTCTGCAGTAAAAGTCCAATGGTGCTGTGTCCTGTGCTCTGTCCTGCTGAGTTCAGTAGTGCTGCTGGGTCCTGCGCTGTGTCCTGTTCAGTCCAGTGGTGCTGTGTCCTGTGCTCTGTGCTTCTAAGGGCATAGTTATTTCCCCATTATTCCCAAGTTTTTAAAAAATAAAAAAAAAGTTATAAAAAAAATTAAAATAAAAATTTTTTTAAAAAAATAATTATAACTAAATTTGCAAAGCCAATCCAGCAGTATATAAGCCCATTGGTACTGCAATATTACCAAGTTCACACATTCAGCAGTAAAAGTCCAGTGGTACTGCTATTACAAAGTTCACTGATTCAGCAATGTATAAGTCCAGTGGTACTGCTATTACAAAGTTTACTGATTCAGTAGTATAAGTCCAGTGCTACTCTCCTGTGCCGCATATAATTTTTAAAGGCTTTGCCGAGTGTGTGTGGCTTAGGGGTACGCTCTCTTGTGCTACATATAATGGAAAACCAAAATTTGGAGGATAAAGTAGGGAAAGATCAAGACCCACTTCCTCCTAATGCTGAAGCTGCTGCCACTAGTCATGACATAGATGATGAAATGCCATCAACGTCGTCTGGCAAGCCCGATGCCAAATCTCCTAGTACAGGGCATGTAAAATCCAAAAAGCCCAAGTTCTCAAAAAATAGCAAAAAGAGAAACTTAAAATCATCTGAGGAGAAACGTAAAGTTGGTAATATGCCATTTACGACACGTAGTGGCAATGAACGGCTTAGGCTCTGGCCCGTGTTCATGACTAGTGGTCCAGCTTCACCCAAGGATCTAAGCCTTCCTCCCCCCCCCCTACAAAAAAATTAGGAGAGTTATGCTGTCAGCAACAACAACAAAACAGCAAAGAACTCTGCCTTCTAAACAGATGACATCACAAATCCCCAAGGCGAGTCCAAGGGTGTTGTTGGTTGTGAACCCTGACCTTCCCATCACTGTACGGGAAGAGGTGACTCCATCCAGCATTTGCAGCACGCCCTCTGCATATGCTGGAAGGATCACCCACAGTCCAGTTACAGATTTGGCTAATGAAGGTGTGAATGTTGTACACCAGGAGGAGGATATTGATGTAGCTGGCGCTGAGGAGGATGTTGATGATTATGATGCAGACAGATACCAAATTGCCTTTCTCAATTTCTATTTATATTCTAGATTATATAACGGCTGAATAGTTTTCTATTTTACTCCTAGTGGAGAGGGGATCTGATGCAGACAGATACCAAACTGCCTTTGTCCATTTCTTTGTATATTTGAATTTCTAGTTCTACAGTCTATGCAGGCTGCTTTATTTATATTCAACTACAAGAGTAGGGCGGGGGGGGGGGCATAGATAGCCACCAAAGTAACGTGGTCCATTTAATTTCACTTTCTAGCTCCACAGTCTGTGCAGCCTGCTTTTTTTATCTTCAAAGTTTTTATATTTTTTCAAGCCTTGCAATCTAAATTAACTAGAGGTAGTGACGTGGTAGAACTCCAAAAGGCAGTTTGGAAGCCCCTGTACAAACTGGCTCTATTTTTTAACTGAGTTGTCCCCCCTCCAGTGTGTACTCGGAAAGAGTTTTTAGTGCAGCGGGGAACCTGGTCAGTGAGCGGCGAGGGAGGTTGCTTCCTCACAACGTTGAAAAAATGATGTTTATAAAAATGAATAATCAATTCCTCAATGAAGTACAGCACTGCCCTCCAGACAGTACAGAGGGACTGTGGTTGTGGAGTCCAGCGGGGACGAATTGATAATGTGTGAGGAGGAGGAAGTACACACTGTAGGGGGAGAGGAATCAGGGGTTGAGGATGAGGACGACATCTTTCCTCAGTAGAGCCTGTTTAGTTTGTACAGGGAGAGATGAATTGTTTTATTGGTGTGGGGGCCCAAACAAACCAATCATTTCAGCCACAGTTGTTTGGTAGGCCCTGTCGCTGAAATGATTGGTTTGTTAAAGTGTGCATGTCCTATTTCAACAACATAAGGGTGGGTGGGAGGGCCCAAGGACAATTCCATCTTGCAACTTTTTTTTTGGCATTATGTGACCATTCAACAGTCGTTTGCCATGTTCAAAAAGTAAAAGAAAATGCCAACAAATTCAATAAATTAAATCAAAAGTTAAATGCCCTGTCATTATTTAAAACAAGAGGTTTTGACGTGCTAGAATTAGTGTAGTGTTAAGATGTTATAAACACTACACTTGGAAATTGGAGGAGGTATTGTGGCCCCGGTATCAAATTGGGTACCGGGGCCACCCCACTACGCAGTCCAGATACTTGTTTGGTGGAATTCAGACCAGTTGAGGGTGTATTTATTTTATTGTGGCCCCGGTATCAAATTGGGTACCGGGGCCACCCCACTACGCAGTTCAGATACTTGTTTGGTGGAATTCAGACCAGTTGAGGGTGCATTTATTTTATTGTGGCCCCGGTATCAAATTGGGTACCGGGGCCACCCCTTTACGCAGTCCAGATACTTGTTTGGTGGAATTCAGACCAGTTGAGGGTGTATTTATTTTATTGTGGCCCCGGTATCAAATTGGGTACCGGGGCCACCCCACTACGCAGTCCAGATACTTGTTTGGTGGAATTCAGACCAGTTGAGGGTTTTATTATTATATTGTGGGGACCACTCTATCTATACCACACTACACCTCTATACCACTCTATTTAATACTTTAATTCTATTTAATACTTTAATTCTATTACTAATTCCCATAAAGAGGAACTGCCGCTTCTATTTAATACTTTAATTCTATTAGTAGTTACCATAAAGAGGAACAAAATAAACCAATTTTACCAAAAGTATAATATGACTTAGACTTACAAACACTACACTTGAAAGATGGTGCCTTTAAATGAAAAAGTCAGTCTTCATTGCACGACTATGTGCAACAGGGACAGTTTTTTGGTTTACAAAGTCAACCAATAACACTTCGACCCTGTCTGTCTTTACCATACTTGATGGGATCTTAATGACGAATGGTCTGTACCATGTTTGGAGGAGGTATTGTGGCCCCGGTACCAAATTGGGTACCGGGGCCACTCCACTATGCAGTCCAGATAGAGGTGTATCAGATATTAAACAAAGTTGACTGTTGCTGCAAAAATTTTAAATAATATTGTGGGGAACACTACACTACGCAGTCCATAAACTTTTTGGGTGGAATTCAGACCTGTGTAGGGTTTTTTAATAATATTGTGGTGACCCACTCCTCTACGCAGTCCAGGTACATTTATTGGTGCGAATCATACAAGTTGATGGTTTTCTTATTATATATATTGTGGTGACCCACTCCTCTACGCAGTCCAGGTACATTTATTGCTGCGAATCATACAAGTTGATGGTTTTCTTACTATATATATTGTGGTGACCCACTCCTCTACGCAGTCCAGATACATTTATTGCTGCGAATCATACAAGTTCAGGGTTTTTAATATATATTGTGGTGACCCACTCCTCTACGCAGTCCAGGTACATTTATTGGTGCGAATCATACAAGTTGATGGTTTTCTTATTATATATATTGTGGTGACCAACTCCTCTACGCAGTCCAGATACATTTAATGGTGCGAATCATACAAGTTCAGGGTTTTTAATATATATTGTGGTGACCCACTCCTCTACGCAGTCCAGGTATTTTATTCGGTGCGATTTATACCAGTTGATGGTTTTCTTATTATATTGTGGGGACCACTCCACTACGCAGTCCAGAATGATACCTCGTTGCAACGTTTTGGACTAATAACTATATTTTGAGGTGTTCAGAATACACTGTAAATTAGTGGAAATGCTTGTTATTGAATGTTATTGAGGTTAATAATAGCGTAGGAGTGAAAATAAGCCCAAAAACCTGATTTTTAAACTTTTTATGTTTTTTTCAAAAAAAATCCGAATCCAAAACCTTAAATCCGAACCGAGACCTTTCGTCAAGTGTTTTGCGAGACAAATCCGAACCCCAAAAATAATGAAAATCAGGATCCAAAACACGAGACCTCAAAAGTCGCCGGTGCACATCCCTAATTTATACTACACATTTTGGACTTTGACTGAGATAAGTGAAATTAAATACCGTATATACTCGTGTATAAGCCTAGTTTTTCAGCATATTTTTCTATGCTGAAAAAGCCCCCCTCGGCTTATACACGGGTGAACTTACCTGGTCTCCGGTCCCTCGGCTCTTAACT
Organism: Mixophyes fleayi; assembly: GCF_038048845.1. Classification (NCBI taxonomy): domain Eukaryota; kingdom Metazoa; phylum Chordata; class Amphibia; order Anura; family Limnodynastidae; genus Mixophyes; species Mixophyes fleayi. Next base: position 44,764,977 of record NC_134412.1, read on the forward strand.
TCCGCAGTGGAATGCATGTGCGTTCCAAATGCCGAACTTCCTGTCCACTGACAGGAAGTTCGGCATTTGGAACGCACATGCGTTCCACTGTGGGCGTAAGTAAACTTTCACGATACCTGGATGTAATTGGGGGGACAGTGCTGTTATATCCAATCTCTCCTGTTTCATCAAGCTCTTTCCCTCGTCACACACAGCGTTGCCCCATAGAGCCCACGCATGTTGAATCGGGCCTGCATGAGTCTTCACACTGGTATGTTGTCCGTTTACAGCTACTGTTGTCTTATCTGAGCTCTGCTACTGTGCTTCATGGGATTACAGAGATTTTACCCTTTTTCTAGCTAGACCCTGGTTACATGATTATATCATGGACTGTAATGCACAGTGGCTATATTTATGCTAACATACTTGTCCTTACAGCACTTGCTGTGTATATGTATGTGTGGTATGATATTGTTACCTTATATCAGTGCACTGATCACGTATGTTGGACAACTCTACTGTGATTAAATTTGTGCTTACAGTATACATATATTTTGGTGCTTTTGGGAAAATCTGTTTTTTAACACAGACCCTGGTTACTGACAGAAGATAACCACATTGGGTGGCAGTAAATCATTCTGTAAGTGTCTCCTGGCCTTTGTTACTTCTGTCACCTGGATTACAGATGCTGACCTTAGGCTGTGCATTTACCAGTAGCTGCTGCATTTCTCACCCTAGGCTTATACTCGAGTCAATAAGTCTTCCCAGTTTTTTGTGGTATAATTAGGTGCCTCGGCTTATATTCGGGTCAACTTATACTCGAGTATATACGGTAATATGAGAATAAATGGTATACTTTTATATGCGAGATAAATGGAATTTATAGTGTTAGAATATGATTTTGGTTCAGATTTGACACACACACACACAATAACTTGTATATTTATAAAACAGATAATGAATGTAATGTATTGTTTGAATATTATTGCAATACCCCCCATGTTAATAGAGCAAACAAAACCTGTTGAGTTGGTATAATATAATCTATTTACTGTTTTATAATATAAATGAGTTTTAAAAAAACATTTTAAATGAAATGTAAGAAAATGTTTATTATATATAAATTAGTACAGTAGATTTAGGGGAAAATAAGAATTATATTTCTTAAATTAAATCAAAACTACTTTTGCAAGGAGTAATACAGTGATAGTCATAAATAACGATATTAAATGGTCATCCATACATTTGTCAGACTATTAGGAATATCATACCCCCACAGTAGCACCCTTTTACATGTATAGTATTCATTAATTTATCATTTGTGTAATAAAATCTGAACCACACACCCATTAAATCCATATACATCTACAGCATATAACTACACAATATACTCAAATAGCCTATATTTAAACATAAATTGTTCAACCTATTGAATCATTGAGTTTTGCATTATTCTTGGAGCTCACCACAGTTATTTTATGGTAATGGTGTAGATGAAATGGTATATATTATGCATATGAGTATAAATACAGCACTAAAAAACAAATCCCAGTTACTGGGGTGAAACGCGTTCGAGGATTAAATAGGGAAGAATTTGACCCATCTACATAAGAAGAACGGACGCAAGCATATTCAACAAGACCTAATAACTTAACATTGGCTAACCGACTAATTGCGAGTGGCACATTAGCAAAACTAAAATCAGGAAATAGCACGAGCTGTGGCCACGGCTGAATCACTACTATCATCATCCTGTCGGAAGCCGCTGCTTGCATCTGGAGGCTAAAGAAATCCAAAATCTGAAAACCGTCAAGCCCGGTGATTGATTCCTCCAGAGACAGATGGATCACCCCTCCATGGAAACCCAGAACTCTAGCCATCAGAGACCGGCAATGTAAGGTAACAATTAACTACTATAAACAACTTTAATTAATCTACTACATAACGGACAGCATACTATGTAAACATCATCCAAAACCACAATAGCTGATGATTATATGCAATTTTGCACAGTCCGGCATCAGACATTGCAGACAGATAATTGTTTGAGAAATTCAATGCTGCTAGTTAAGATGCAGGAAACTGATACTGTATTTTGAATTGTATTTTTAAATTGAATTAATCACCAGATACGAAACAACGTTATAGAAAGAACCCCTTTCACTGCTCCTCTAGAAGTGAAATCGAACAGAGTCTAGACTCACTACTCTGCATCAAATATATTGGTAGATCTGAGGATCTAAAAACCTAAACACTAAGATTAATTCCCTACCTAGAGATTTCTACAAATAAAGGAAGCATAAGTTGTGTAAAGACTGAAGTGTTAAATCATCAACAAACTCGCACAAGTACGCAAATCAAATTGTATTGCACAAGTTGAATTTGACACTATTTGTCTCACAATAAAACTATAAAAAAAAGCGAGGTATATTGATTTAATCAGTGCACCTAGAGGAAACAAGTGTCCTACTATCAAAAACAACACAAGGACGTTCACCAGAAGATAACTGTCAATCACCGGAATGTGAGTGCTACTTCTCGTGTGTTTAGGAACCGTGGCCGTCCGCCATCTTGAGGATGTGCAGCCCTTTCAAGCCTTCAGTATCTGTTGCTTTTCATTAATTGGCTGATCAGGCAACACTCCCTATTTAAAGTACCTGAGGTCAATACCTCGTGGCCTGATATTGGAGTCTCATTCCCATGAGCCTCTGAAGGTGTTTCTGTGTTTCCTCGTGTATTCAGCTCCTGCTGATTCCTGTTATTTCTATTGTGGTTTCCAGACCACTTCAGCTCTCCTGTGTTCATCGTGTCTACACCAGCTGATTCCTATCCCCTGCCTCCGTTGTTTCTACGAGTTCCTACTCACTTCAGCTCTCCTGTGTTCATCGTGTCTACACCAGCTGATTCCTATCCGCTGTCTCCGTTGTTTCTACAGAGTTCCTACTCACTTCAACTCTCCTGTGTTCATCGTGTCTGCACCAGCTGATTCCTATCCGCTGCCTCCGTTGTTTCTACAGAGTTCCTACTCACTTCAACTCTCCTGTGTTCATCGTGTCTGCAGCCAGCTGATTCCTATCCGCTGCCTCCATTGCTTCTACAGAGTTCCAGCTCATCTCAACTCTCCTGTGTTCATCGGGTCAGCGCTCCGCTGCTACCATCTCTGCTACTGGAGTTCAGACCGCCTCAACTCTCCCGTGTTCTTCATGTTCCAGTTCCTTTTACTACTGCTTCCAGAGTATTGCCTCGTTCATGCTGGTTTACCTGCCGTGCGCTGCACCAACTTGATTACCGCTTCCACCTTCCAGTGGTCTCTCCTCCTGCCGGCCTTCAGCCGTTCAGGTATCCCTGCACGTCTCTCTGACAGCCTGCTCTCCTGAACCGCGGTATGCATACTTCTCATTGACTTTGCTTGTGTATTGCATATCTAGCTGGACTGAGTTGTGTTCTCCTCCGGAGTCCTTTATCCACTGAGACCATCGCTACCATTGACTTTGTTTCCTATTTGCCTGGATTGTTATTGTGACTTTGTATACTTTAGCAGTGCTGCTCTGTTATCATTGTATTGTGATATCATCGTGGGATCAAGTCCTGTGTGCCCGTGTATACTCCGCATAGCATTCATCTCCTCGTGCTCTCCTCACATATATATTGTAGTGGTACAACTTGCTATATGCAGACCACTGATTCCTGTTCCCTGTGACACCAGTTTCCAGTATCCTCTCACATAGCAGTGGTACAACTTGCTATACGCAGACCACTGACTTCCCTGTTATCTACCTTCACCTGGATTCCATTCCTTCACCTAGACAGCGGTACAACTTGGTATACGCAGACCGCTGACTCTCACTGCCTCCTCGCTACCTCTGGACATTCCTCCTCACTATAGCAGTGGTACAACTTGCTATACGCAGACCACTGACTATCCTCACGTTTCCTTGTCCATCTAGTTCCTCGTGTACAGTTATATACTCATTACCAGTGCTGCTAGTCATAGACTTTTCCCGAGCATTCTCTCACCATCTGCTGTTCCTCCTGTTCCGTTGTCACCCTGCTACCAGAGTACCTATTACCACCTATATTACTCTGGTAAGCCATCATCTGGTGATTTCCTGGGCAAAGACTCCTAGTGCCCGTGACAGTAAGATCAGGCCATGACAGACCCAGATGCGGAACCTACAGCTAAAGAGATGCTGCAGCATCTGGTTACCCGAATGGAACAACAGGATGCTCGCCAACAACTGTTGCTGCAATGTTACCAGGCGTTAGCCTCCCAAGGAACGTCTGTACAGAATATCACAGCTACTATTGATGCTCCTGTGCTTTCCTCCGTTTCCCCAGTGCCATCCCAGGTGTCTACGGCTTCCACGCTTCACCTGCCTACTCCGTCAAAATATGATGGAGACCCCAAAACATGCAGGGGTTTTCTAAATCAATGCTCAGTTCATTTTGAGCTTCAACCTCAAAATTTCTCTACTCATCGTTCCAGAGTGGCCTATCTCATTTCCTTGTTTTCCGGACAAGCTCTCGCATGGGCTTCCCCTCTGTGGGAAAGAAATGATCCATTATTACAGGATAGTGCCAAATTTATTTCCACGTTCCGAAGTGTATTTGGTGAACCAGGTCGTGTTATTTCTGCTGCATCCAGCATCCTCCGTCTACGTCAGGGTTCTCGTACAGTAGGCCAGTACGTCATTCAATTTAGGATATTAGCCTCTGAACATCAGTGGAACACTGAAGCGTTAATTGCCGCCTTCTGGCAGGGGCTTTTTTTATAAAATTAAAGATGCACTGACTACTCAAGAATTACCTACTTCCTTAGAAGATTTGATTTCTCTTTGCCACCGTGTAGACATGAGATTTCGTGAAAGAGAGTCTGAAAAAACAACTTCAGTTAAAGCACCTCTTCGCTCTAATCCTCAACTTCGCCCAGCTTTATCTCCGGTGATACCTATGGAGATCGCTCCAAATTAACTTCAGAGGAGAGGGACCGAAGAGTAAAAAATAGACTTTGTATCTATTGTGCTGATTCCACACATATGCTCAATTCATGCCCTAAAAAAATCGGGAAATGCCAGGCCCTAACTAGTTCTGGAGAGGTGAAGTTAGGGTCCCTGGAGTCCTCTCCATGTTCTACGAAATTAAAAGTTTGTGCTTTTGATGTTATAGTTTCCTTTGCTACCAAATCCTTTAAGTCCCAAGCACTTATTGACTCTGGAGCTGCGGGAAACTTTATTTCTAAATCCCTCGTGAATCAATGGTCTCTACCAGTGATTACCTTGAAGACACCTATTACTGTGACTGCTATTGATGGATCACGCATTATTAATGGTCTCATCACTCAGAGTACGTCTCCAGTAGCCCTTCAAATTGGTGTATTACACAAAGAAGAAATTTCATTTTTAATTCTTCCTGTTACTACAAGTCCGATTGTATTAGGCGTTCCATTACTTCAACGTCACTCTCCCCAGATTGACTGGCACACTCCTCAAGTTATGTCTTGGGGAATTGAATGTCATCATCGTTGTCTCTCTCAAGTCGTTCCTCTTAAAATACAGCAATCCTCCATTTCACCTTCCTCACCGGGACTTCCTCCTCAGTATGCTTCATTTGCCGATGTATTTGATAAAACTCAGTCTGAACGTCTTCCTCCTCATCGTTCGTGGGACTGTGCGATTGATCTTCAACCTGGCAAGACTCCTCCCAGGGGTCGTGTGTATCCACTTTCGTTACCTGAAACTCAAGCTACATCTGAATACATTCAAGAGAATCTCCAGCGAGGATTTATTCGACCTTCTACCTCTCCCGCTGGAGCAGGGTTTTTCTTTGTAAAAAAGAAGGATGGATCATTACGCCCCTGCATTGATTTCCGTGGACTTAATGCCATTACTATCAAAAATCGGTATCCCATTCCACTTATTACTGAGTTATTTGATCGTATTAAGGGAGCTCAGATCTTTACCAAGTTGGATCTTCGTGGTGCCTATAATTTAATTAGAATCAGGTCCGGTGACGAATGGAAAACAGATTTCAACACCAGAGATGGGCATTAATAAATATTTAGTAATGGCCTTCGGCTTATGTAATGCCCCCGCTGTTTTCCAGGGTTTCGTTAATGAGATCTTTCGGGACTTGTTATATGTTTGTGTCCTCGTCTATCTGGACGACATATTGATCTTTTCGCAGGACCTGCCTTCTCATCATCAACATGTGGCAGAGGTCCTTTCCAGGCTCCGGAAAAATTCATTATTCTGCAAGTTAGAAAAGTGTTCATTCGAGTTGCCCCAGATTCCATTTCTGGGATATATTGTTTCCGGAGTTGGTCTGCAGATGGATCCAGAAAAGGTGAATGCTGTGTTACATTGGCCTCAGCCAACTACTCTTCGTGCAATTCAGCGTTTTTTAGGTTTTGCCAATTACTATAGACGCTTCATTCAAGATTTCTCCTCGATTGCATCTCCTATTGTGGCCCTAACTCGTAAAGGGGCCAATACTAAGCAATGGTCCTCTGAGGCCCTTCAAGCTTTCCAGTTTCTTAAAGAGTCCTTCTCCTCTGCTCCTATTCTTCGACAGCCTGATGTGACACTTCCTTTCTTCCTAGAGGTAGATGCCTCTAATGTTGGTTTAGGAGCCATTCTCTCCCAAAGATCGGAGCAACAAAAATTCCATCCTTGTGCCTTTTACTCTCGGGGTCTTCTGCCTGCGGAGAAGAATTACACCATCGGGGACAAGGAGTTGCTGGCTATTAAAGTTGCATTAGAGGAGTGGAGATACTTGTTGGAGGGAGCTCGTCATCCTGTGACAATTTTTACTGATCATAAGAATTTGTCATATTTACAGTCTGCTCAATGTTTGAATCCTCGTCAAGCAAGATGGTCTCTTTTCTTTTCTCGTTTTGAATTAATCATAACCTTCAAACCAGCTGCAAAGAATAAAAAAGCAGACGCTCTATCTCGAGCTTTTTTGACGTCCTCAGACGTTGAAGATGGTCCCAACCACTCTATATTAGACCCCAAATGTGTTTCTCTGGCTGCTTCTTCTACTAAAGTGCTACCATTTGGGAAAACCCTCGTGCCTCCTGCTCTTAGGAAGAAAATCCTTTCGTGGTTTCACTCTTCTCGTTTTTCTGGACACTCTGGTGAACGCAAGACCTTTGAAATTCTTTCTCGAAGTTATTGGTGGCCTTCTATGAGGAGAGATGTCAAAGATTTTGTAGCTGCATGTGAATTGTGTTCCCAGTTCAAGACTCCCCGCAGAACTCCAGCGGGTTTGCTTCAACCACTACCCATTCCGTCCAAGCCGTGGACCCATATTAGTATGGACTTTGTTACTGATCTTCCTCCTAGTAAAAACTGCAATACTATTTGGGTAGTGGTGGACAGATTTTCGAAGATGGCGCATTTCGTTCCCTTGACTGGTTTGCCTTCTTCTTCTACTCTGGCTGAGTATTTCATCAAAGAAATCTTCCGTATTCATGGATGTCCGTCCGAGATTGTTTCAGATAGAGGAGTACAATTCGTTTCCAGATTCTAGCGGGCCCTCTGTAAGACCTTGGGCATACGATTATCACTCTCATCCTCCTACCATCCTCAATCAAACGGTCAAACCGAAAGGGTCAATCAAGATCTTGAGACTTTTATAAGGATGTTCTCTTCAGCCAACCAAGACAACTGGGTAGAATTGCTTCCATGGGCTGAATTCGCTCATAACAACATGTACCATGAGTCATCTTCTAAAACTCCATTCTTTGTGGTTTACGGTCACCATCTATCTTTTCCAGAATTTCCTGCCCTCCCTCCCACCCAAGTTCCTGCTGTAGAGACTATTTGCCAAACCTTCAAAAATATTTGGTCGCAGGTCAAAACCTGTTTAAAGAAGACTTCTGCCAGATATAAGTCTTTTGCAGATAAAAAGAGACGGGCTATTCCACCACTGAAAATCGGAGATCGTGTTTGGTTATCAACCAAAAATATTCGTTTGAAGGTCCCATCTATGAAGTTCGCTCCTCGTTTTATTGGTCCATATAGGATCATTCAAGTGATAAATCCAGTTTGTTTCAAACTTCTACTTCCTAAGAACCTACGTATTTCCAATGCCTTCCATGTGTCTTTGCTCAAACCTCTTATCATCAACCGTTTCTCGGTCCCTCCTTCAGCACCTCGGCCAGTTCAGATTCATCAAGAGGAGGACTTTGAGATTACTCATATATTGGATGCAAAAATTTCGCGAGGAGTTCTTCGTTTCCTCGTTCATTGGAAGGGCTTTGGTCCTGAGGAGCGTTCATGGATCAAAGCAGAAGATCTCAACGCTCCAGCTCTTCTTAAGAAGTTCTATTCCAAGTTTCTGGACAAACCCGGTTCCAGGTGTTCTGTGCCCACCTTTAAAAGGGGGGGTACTGTCACTCACCGGACTGTGAGTGCTACTTCTCGTGTGTTTAGGAACCGTGGCCGTCCGCCATCCTGAGGGTCTGCGCATGTGCAGCCCTTTCAAGCCTTCAGTATCTGTTGCTTTTCATTAATTGGCTGATCAGGCAACACTCCCTATTTAAAGTACCTGAGGTCAATACCTCGTGGCCTGATCTTGGAGTCTCATTCCCATGAGCCTCTGAAGGTGTTCCTGTGTTTCCTCGTGTATTCAGCTCCTGCTGATTCCTGTTATTTCTATTGTGGTTTCCAGACCACTTCAGCTCTCCTGTGTTCATCGTGTCTACACCAGCTGATTCCTATCCGCTGCCTCCGTTGTTTCTACGAGTTCCTACTCACTTCAGCTCTCCTGTGTTCATCGTGTCTACACCAGCCGATTCCTATCCACTGCCTCCGTTGTTTCTACAGAGTTCCTACTCACTTCAACTCTCCTGTGTTCATCGTGTCTGCACCAGCTGATTCCTATCCGCTGCCTCCGTTGTTTCTACAGAGTTCCTGCTCACCTCAACTCCCCGGTGTTCATTGTGTCTGCAGCCAGCTGATTCCTATACGCTGCCTCCATTGCTTCTACAGAGTTCCAGCTCATCTCAACTCTCCTGTGTTCATCGGGTCAGCGCTCCGCTGCTACCATCTCTGCTACTGGAGTTCAGACCGCCTCAACTCTCCCGTGTTCTTCATGTTCCAGTTCCTTTTACTACTGCTTCCAGAGTATTGCCTCGTTCATGCTGGTTTACCTGCCGTGCGCTGCACCAACTTGATTACCGCTTCCACCTTCCAGTGGTCTCTCCTCCTGCCGGCCTTCAGCCGTTCAGGTATCCCTGCATGTCTCTCTGACAGCCTGCTCTCCTGAACCGCGGTATGCATACTTCTCATTGACTTTGCTTGTGTATTGCATATCTAGCTGGACTGAGTTGTGTTCTCCTCCGGAGTCCTTTATCCACTGAGACTATCGCTACCATTGACTTTGTTTCCTATTTGCCTGGATTGTTATTGTGACTTTGTATACTTTAGCAGTGCTGCTCTGTTATCATTGTATTGTGATATCATCGTGGGATCAAGTCCTGTGTGCCCGTGTATACTCTGCATAGCATTCATCTCCTCGTGCTCTCCTCACATATAAATTGCAGTGGTACAACTTGCTATATGCAGACCACTGATTCCTGTTCCCTGTGACACCAGTTTCCAGTATCCTCTCACATAGCAGTGGTACAACTTGCTATACGCAGACCACTGACTTCCCTGTTATCTACCTTCACCTGGATTCCATTCCTTCACCTAGACAGCGGTACAACTTGCTATACGCAGACCGCTGACTCTCACTGCCTCCTCGCTACCTCTGGACATTCCTCCTCACTATAGCAGTGGTACAACTTGCTATACGCAGACCACTGACTATCCTCACGTTTCCTTGTCCATCTAGTTCCTCGTGTACAGTTATATACTCATTACCAGTGCTGCTAGTCATAGACTTTTCCCGAGCATTCTCTCACCATCTGCTGTTCCTCCTGTTCCGTTGTCACCCTGCTACCAGAGTACTTATTACCACCTATATTACTCTGGTAAGCCATCATCTGGTGATTTCCTGGGCAAAGACTCCTAGTGCCCGTGACAATAACATAGAAGAACTCTTTCAATTGGGACAACTTTTTTACAACAAGTCCCTGGAGGGATTTTCTTTTCCATATTCTCAAAAATATAAAGCATTGGCTATTTCTTAATACTGTTGGCAAATGTCACAGCAGTGCTGAGGATCAACTTCATACTAACAAAGAAGGCTGTTTTAGGATCTACTGAATTATCATCTCTACTCAGCCTCTGGAGCCACTGAGCCTAACTGTCATTGCTGTTTCAATATCTGTTCAGCTGCCCACTGAGGTCAATTGTGATTGCTGTTGCCATCTCTATTTGATTGCTAAACCCTCTGCATCCAATTGTTAGTATCCTGTCCTGTCAGAACTGCAGAAACTGTCTACTCTATTAACCAAAGCCATGGGGTGATAACGTATCCTTCACCTTCTGCATTGCCCTGCAATTTGGATCAATTGCACCTTTCCACTGTCTCATTACCTACCCCAGTATACATTCATCCAGATATCTCCATCATGCACCTACTCAATAAACATGCTCTCCTATACACTGTCACCACACATAGACCTCTTCTGATCAAGGTTGATGGACATCAGGAGGTCAATGTTGAGAAGATTCTCGATTCCAAAAGGGTTCAAGTACAAGGTCATCCTTCTGGAATATCCCTGTGTGCTGCCAGCCACAACCTATTACCTGTTTGTGACCTTTCCCAGCTTGTCGCAGACCTACACCCTCCAATCTGTCTGTAGATATCTGCATTCCAAGTCACCTGCCTCTCTACCTCCTATCTTCATGCTACCGGTACCTACTCATAAGCTTTTACTATGTTAAGTCCTGGGGGCATCCAAGTACATGCGAGTGCATTTAACTCTACAAGGAAGGCAGTTGCTATATGTGTAGAACTTTCCTGCCAGTTCTAAAAGCTTATGACAGTTACTGGAAAGCCATAACACTGTCTTTATGAAACTGCCCAGCTATAATCACCCTTTTTACCTATACGCAATGATGTAAAAAAATGAGCCTACATAATTATGGAGAAGGAAAAAGGTACACAAATGTTACCTGCGAGATGAGCAAGCATCTGCTACAACATGGACATCAAATCCTTTATCCAACAGGTCCAATGTGGTACTCTTAAAAAAAGGAAAAAAATGGAAAAAAAAGATAAAAATGTTGAAAATACTTACAGCATTATATTATATAAAAAATATAAAAACTGATTACAAAATACTTTAAGACCAGTATGCACTGAAAAGTTCTATATTGCTATAGGCCAGAGGAGTGCAACCTATGGATTGATACAAACCATTGTGAGAGTATAAAATAATTGATAGTCATTAAGATGTACAAATATGTGAAATGCCTTAAAAAAAACAAACCATACAGGACTACGCTTTGAAGAAAAAAAACAGATGCTTCCTATGAAACAGACAGCAGCAGGATGCCAGACTGAAGGAAGCAGCTGGCAGGAAAAGCATGTAATGCTGAACAGAGGATGTGGGCTTATATGTATATTTGCTGAGCTAAAGAGATTTCCTTATATGTCCTTGTCGTTAACCAGTTAATGCTGGTCACTATGTATAAATAAAGGATCAGTTTGCATGGACGCTCAGAGCTGATTTTGAAACTGCAACACCTCGTTTGTGTTTCATTTCTCCACTTTGCTGTCGACGGCAAAATACCACATAGAAAATCAGGTTATCAGAGATTGATAGTAGGGGCACCAAGCCTCGGTACCCCGACACCATACAACCTTGTGCATACAATGAGAACCATGATATAGAAGAGTAACTAACTATACAGCTAAACAAAATGCAAATTAACCCTCAACTAAAGAAAAACTACTAATTAATAAATCTATTGTAACCATTTCCAAAAATGGATGAGCTCTAATATGGTATTCATGGGTCATTCAATAACCACATTATATGTAGATGTGAAGCATATTTAATTTTGAACAAACAATAATTTTTATTGCCAAAGACAAAACAAGAAGAAGCACATCCACTTTCCTCTTTTGGGAATGCCCTGTGCAAGATATAAGTTACAAGCTAAGAAGGATATTCATGCCATATAATATAAAGACATATCCTCAAGGTCCAGACTACAATTACTTTTGGGCTGGCCCCAAAAGACAAAGCAAAATTTATTTCTAGATTTGCATTTTTCTAATTAAATACTTCTTGTTCAAGTGTAATTTATTTTTTTAAAAAGTCAAGGGAGGGGGGCGTGGTTTGGACACCAACGGCAGCGGACGCGTGACTAGTAGGCTCCGAGGAAACCGTGCCAAAACCCCTTTTATATCGGGACTCATGTGACCCAAAACTCTTCCTAGAGCTCCCCTCTGCGTGCCTATATACAAGGGTGCCAACTGTATACCCGGAGCGTGACCAGCGAGGCAGTAACTGTCGGCGGGAGGTGAGAGGCCTGTTGCACATCAGACCCTGCTGTGTTACATGGCGCCCGGCCGCGGTCCTGTCCTTCCCCTACAGTGAATAATAGAGCAGCACTAACCTGCTGGCATCAGCCACATCCCGGCAGTGTGATCGGCCAAGTCTGGGGGTCGGGGAGAGCTGCGGGGACTGAGTCAGCAGCGGAGACACAGGGGGAGCTGAGGAGGAGGGAGACGAGTAACTGTGTGCAGCAGTGAATGCACAGGAGGATATCTGTCTGCTCCACTGCCATCAGGGCTGCTGGCTGGCCGGCTGAGGTACTGTGCCCGTGTTTCCCCACAAATGACAGGCACTAGCAGGCTGGAGAGGCTTCCTGTAACTACAACACTAACACTTTATTGCCGTTTACAATCCACTCCAGTTTCTATCTAGACGGAGGCAAATATAAGGTTACACTGCCACCTGGTGGCTGCTTAAAATAAAGAAAGGGGGAAAAAAAAAAAAAAAGGAAGAATTTAACTCTTGATTGTAATAATCTACTGGAGTCTATTATTTAGTGAAGTGCACTTCTCTGTTACATCACGCAGCTGGTCTGCTCAGCACCTAGTAGCTCTACAAGACAAGGTGTTAAGTCCTGACTCCATCTGTAAGTGGCCGCTTCCACAAGTCTTTTACACCTTTGAACTATGCCTAAGTTGTCTATGCCTATGGCGTGATCACAGGGAGTCCCTCTACCCATGTCGCCCTAAATATTAATCCCTGACCCAACCATCTTCAATGTCAACCGACCAGAGCTAACGCTACCTTATCAACATATCACTAATCGTACTACGTGCTCCTGTGTAACAGGTGTTTTGGATAGCTTTCTATCTTATTTTCAGCTCCTCTTGATTGACGCCGGAATGGCTCCGAAAAAAAATACGAAAAGTGCCACGTCTGCTTCTCCAGTTCAATTCTTCAAACCACAGGTTACCACTCCGGATGCAGGTACCCCTAAGAGGCTGGAGACACCCAAGACCAAGGCCTCCTCCGCCACACCAGCTACTCAGATGGCTACCCATCAGATGGTCTCCACTGACAACTCGGATTCTGACGGTCCTATCACGATCAAGGCCATACAGAACATGTTCTCCATGTTTAAATCTGAAATATTATCAGAAATGAGATCGTCGATCAGGGAGATACAGCGGGAGGTAGCGGAGTTAGGCGGTCGTACTGGCCAAATTGAAGATATACTGGAAGAGCTGACGGCCTCGCATAATAATCTAATAACGGAGAATGCAACCTTGAAAGCAGAAGTAAGCACATTTCGGGACAAATTTGCGGATATGGAGGATAGATCCAGAAGGAATAACATCAAGATACGGGGTATTCCAGATTCAGTTACCTCAGCTGAGCTACTCCCCTATGTAACGGATCTTTTCCGCAAACTATTGCCTGGAGCGACTGAACAGGACTTGATGATTGACCGCATACATAGGCTTCCTAGACCAAGATCAGTGTCGGATGACCTACCTAAAGATACACTTATGAGAATCCACTTCTTCCAAACTAAAGAACGTATACTGAGAGCGGCTAGATCAGAGGATAACGCTGAATCCCTCCAGAATCTTCAGATATTTCAAGACTTTTCTATGGCTACGATATCTAAACGGAGATCCTTTCAAGCAATCACCAAAGCACTAAGAGACCAAGACATCATATACAGATGGGGATTTCCTGTCAAGTTAATCATCAGGAGGAATAACTCTACCCACGTTATTGCATCAGTTGAGGAAGGTATAACGTTACTGAAAACCTGGAGTGTCCCTGTTCAGGACGTTGCATCCACTCCTAGGTCCCGTGTGAGACAAGACTGGTCAAATTGAGTATTGTAGTGGGCTTGAATGGCCCTGATATTTTTCCATCTGATTAAATACTTATGGAAGTCCTATATCACCACGGTCTTTGAGACACGGATCCAGCGGCTATTCAAACTAGTTCTAAAGTTTCCAGGGGGCGACCCACCAGTGGTTGTCTGGAGTCCTCTGAGCACCCACGTTCAAAAGTATCTTGTTGTTTTCATTAACCTATGTTATAACCAGGTGTGCCTTTTATCTGGTCACATTACTTACTGCAGGTGCTGGAGGTCGCAGGAAGATGCCGTGTTTCACCTCCGGATGCAAAAGAGTCGGACACTTATTTATCTATAGGATACGTTTAACGGTTAAGGTACTATTATTGTATTGTGTTAATGTTTTACGGTTATGTTGTTATGAGATATGTGGAATTTGATCTTTATATCTTTGCACTCTAGTTATATTCTCTCTGATATGGTTGAATTTTAGATTCTTTAAGTATGCAGGGATTTGTTGGGGTGACAGGGATGAGGTGAGCCAAAATTGGCCTGACCCGCCCCAAGTTACTTATTTTGCTGGTTTTGCTTCCCTACCAGCAAATACTCTAACCCAATGTTTTGGGTTATTTCAGTTTTTTCCCCCTTTTTTTTCCCTATGTTTCCCGTTCCCACCGTTATTTCCCCCTTAATTGGGAACACCCCATTACATACTAAGGTCGTCACATCTAATACTCTTGTTTTGGGTACCGATGTCTCACATGAGGCCCATTCTTCCTACTCTAATATACAATGTTACAGGACACCCCGCTATAAGAATGTCCACAGGGCAATAGATTACTTAAAGTATAATATGATAGACACACTTATTATTCTAAATGGTTAAATTTCTTACGCAAAATGTTAGAGGTTTGAATTCTCCAAATAAAAGGAGACTAGCCCTAACTTCATTTCACAAGCTGCATGCCGACATAGTATCCCTGCAGGAAACACATTTTAGGGCCGCAGCTCCCCCCATTTTTCGAGATAACCATTATCCGACTTGTTTCACGGCAAACGGCCCATTAAAACGTAATGGAGTAGCCTTGCTATTTAGCAGTAGAGTTACTTATGTGAATAAGACTACCATAGCAGATAAAGCGGGTAGATACTTGATCCTAGTCGGTCTATTAGAAAACAAACCAGTGACCCTGGTTTCACTTTATGCTCCAAACTCACGCCAGATTCCTTTTTTAAGAAGAGTCTTCCGGGAAATAGAGAAACACAAAGAGGGTAAATTGATCGTCATGGGAGACTTTAATATTGTGGCAGACCCTAGGCTAGATAGGTCCTCCCCATCTCCATCTTCTCCTTATAATTCTACTCTTCCCGCTATACCAGGACCCTCATTAGCTTTTTCTAAGCTGTTAGCAGAGTTCGACCTGTATGATGTCTGGAGAATCTCGGAACCGAGTGGCAGGGACTACACGTATTTTTCCTCTGTCCATAATTCCTACTCCCGTATAGACCTTATCTTAACTGATAAGTGGACACTACAGGCCACTAAACAAATTAAAATTTTACCAATATCTTGGTCTGACCATGCCCCAGTGTTATGGACGTGGCATAGGGAGCGACCGTACGAAGCTCCTAGGCCCTGGCGCATGCCAACATATCTATTGACACTTTTGGAAGCTAAATTAGACCTCAAGAACGCTCTCCACCAATACTGTCAAAATAATGCCCCGGAGGACACTAATATTTTTAATTTTTGGTGTGCTCTGAAAGCAGTTTTGAGAGGAGTGGCGATTCAGACAGGTGCCCGGTTAAAAAGAGCTAATGCACACCGCCAAACTGAGCTAGAATTAAAATTACAAACCCTAGAATCCCAAAATAAGGAGCGCCCTTGTACTGAACTAAAGAATGAACTGACACAGGTCCGAGGTCAACTCCAGAAACTGTTGATGGCCAAAACACAACAAGCTTTGACTAAACTTAGGCAAAAATTCTATGTTGCAGGGAACAGAGCGGGGAAGCTTTTGGCTAGAAAGTGTAGGGGTCAAAGAGCCAGACATAGAATTAAACATCTAGTGAACGAAAGTGGACAAAAAGTATCTAACCCTAAAAGTATAGCTAATATGTTTGCTCAGTACTATGCTAAACTATATAATTTGAAAGAGGATAGCTTATTGCATCAACCGTCTCCGGCAGACATAGATGGCTTCTTAAGTAGTCTACATATCCCCAAAGTAGATCCAGAGACCGCAGAATCCCTATCTGCCCCCTGGTCACAAGCTGAAATACAAACAATTATTAAAAACCTACCAAGAGACAAAGCCCCTGGCCCTGACGGTTATATCAATGGCTTTTATGTTATGTTCCAGGAAGATCTCCTCCCAATACTAGAGCAACTATTTAACGCAGGAACATCACATGGGTCATTTCCCTCTGAAATGTTAGAATCTCGAATCGTCGCTATACCCAAGCCGGGGAAGGACCCAGCATCGTGTCTCAATTATAGGCCAATCGCCCTTCTGAATTCTGATATCAAAATATATGCTAAACTGATAGCAAATAGGCTTAACGGACTTCTCCCGAATTTAATCCATCCAGACCAGGTGGGATTTGTTCAGGGGCGGCAGGCCTCGGATAATACGAGAAGAGTGCTTAATATTATAGAATGGTTCTCAGAGGCCCGGTCTGAGCTGTTAGTCCTCTCCCTTGATGCCGAGAAGGCATTTGATAGACTACATTGGGGCTACGTGGAGGGGGTTCTTCTCCGGTTTGGATTCCATGGCGACTTCTTGAGGGCTATTTTGGCCTTATATTCCCACCCATCGGCTAGAGTGTTTAGTAACGGATTCCTGTCGGATAGATTCACGATCACAAACGGAACTCGACAGGGTTGTCCCTTATCCCCGTTGATATTTGTCTTGGCAATGGAACCTCTTGCCATATCCATTAGATCCTCACATCTGTTTCCTGGTGCCACTGTTAAAAATACCTTGCATAAAATATGTCTATTTGCCGATGATGTTTTGCTTTTTGTAACTGACCCGGGGACTTCGCTGCCGACCCTTCATAATATTTTAGACACATATAGCCGAGCTTCATATTATAAGCTAAACTCCACTAAATCAGAAGCCCTTCCAATAAATATTCCCCATGAGAAGGTGCAACTCCTTAAAACATCTTTTCATTACTCATGGAAGATGTCGGCACTGAAATATTTGGGTATTCAAATCACTTCCTCACTGGAAAATACGATTAATCTTAATTTTTCATCTCTAACCCTCCAACTTTCAACTTTAAGTAAATCCTGGGTCTGCAGCGAGGTCTCCTGGTTGGGAAGGATCGCAGACTTCAAGATGATGTTGCTCCCAAAAATGATGTATTTATTCCGTACTATTCCTGTTTGTATCCCCAAATCTTTATTGGATAAACTGCATTCAGTTATGATATTATATGTCTGGAAGCACAAACCCCCACGAATAGCCAGTTCTCGGATGTATTTGCCTAAACAACAGGGAGGTTTGGCGTTGCCAGACTTGTACAGATACCATGCGGCTTGCTTACTTTCTCAGCTTCGTGACTGGTCCCTCCCGATGCACCAAAAACCATGGGTAGACCTGGAGAAAGCTCTTAACCCGCATTTCCCATTGGCAGATTTGATCTGGGTTCCAAAAAATTGGCGCCCTGTAAATGCCCAATTACCAAAGACAACTAGGGACTCCCTGTTGGTGTGGGACAAAATGTTAAAGGCCAATTCTATGACTCTGGTCCTGACCAAAAATATCTCCTTAGCTGCAGTGGCTAAATTAATTCCTAATTTAAATCTCAGCCTATGGGTATCAAACGGAATAACCTCATTCTCTCAATTACTAGACGATCAGAGTTTACTATCTTTTACACAAATAAAGGAAAAATTTCACCTCCCTTCTCAGGAATTTTATAAATACCTGCAGCTCAGACACTGGTTTAATTCCCTTCCCAGACTAGGTCTACCTATTACATCACCACCGCCCTTGTTGTTCACTAAATTAACAAAAGGAGATAATAGAGCCAGTATTACCTTCTGGTACCGCTATACCCTCCCCTCTACATCAGAAAATAAAACCAAAATACAACTGCAGTGGGAATCTGACCTTCAACTAGATTTGGAAAGTGAAGATTGGGAAGCCATTTTCACAAACTCGTTCCGAATGTCCAAATGTATAAATCACACAGAAATGATGATAAAATTAATTAATAGATTGTATCTTACCCCAACTAGACTTCATAAAATGTGGCCTTCCCAGTCTAAACTTTGCTGGCGGCAATGCAATATACCGGGGGATTTGATGCATATATTCTGGAATTGTCCCCATATACAGTCGTTCTGGGTACAAATCTTCCAGCTAGCCAATAAGGTTACTAGACAAAATCTCTCTCCTACCCCGGAGGTTGCGTTACTGCAGCATTACCCCCCCCAGTTTCCATCATATGCTAAATATGTCTTTAGTCATATTCTGATTGCCGCAAGAGCATCCTTAGCTCAAGGTTGGAAGTCACCACAGATACCCTTGATATCGAAAGTAGTGGCCAAGGTGCAATTCAGCTTTGAAATGGAGACAGAGGGGATGCCCTACTCCACTGCCACCTCGTCCCCGATAATGAAGTGGTTCAGCTGGCATGTGTATGTTACGGACGGAGAGGGAGCGCGTCCAGACCGAATAGACTCTGATTTACTACCTGCATCTCCTACACTTAGCGAAGTTCCCCAATGTCCCTATTAGTAGTTCCATGGTGACCATTCGACCAGTGTAACTTTCACGAATTGGAAGGGATCCTATTAGGTTCCCTCCCTCATGTGTTCAATATGGTTTAACAGCAGAATTGTTTAATGTGTTCCCCCCACTATGTACCCCTTCAATCCTTCCCCTTTTTATTTTGTGTCCTTTCCTTACCCCCCATACCTTTCTTCTTTCTGTACCCCATAATTTTTGAAAAATTAATAATAAAAATACTATTGAAGTTAAAAAAAAAAAAAAAAGTCAAGGGAGGATTTTGGGATTATCTTTAATTCATGTTACATTTCTACAATACATTAGTGTTTGTGTACGTAAATATGTGTTTTCCTGTGCAAAAAGGTTGTATGACACCCTATCTCCCCCAATTCCAAACATGTGTAAAAATCACGAAAGTGTTAGAAGGTGAAATGATGATCTTTGATCTTAGAGTGCTGCAAATAAAGTAAAAGATTAAACGTTGTGCGAAGTAGAATAGGCTACGAGTGGCAATAGAGATCATCAAATTTGTCTTGTCTTTAAATGTGTCAACACAAAATAACATAGCAACATAGTTGATGAGGTTGAAAAAAGACACCAGTCCATCAAGTTCAACCTATTTTGGATCTCCTGCGATCCTGCACTTATATTTGAAATTAATCCAGAGTAAGCAACCGCCAATCTGTTTCAATTGTGAAAATCCCTCCAGACTCAATATTGCAGTCCTATTTTTACCCTATATCCACTACTATCCTTCATTTTAAATTAACGGTCGTATCCCTGGATACACCTTTCCGCTAAAAATTTGTCTAACCCTTTCTTAAACATATCTATTGAATCTGCCATCACAACCTTCCCTGGCAATGAATTCCATATCTTGACTGCCCTTACTGTAAAGAACCCCTTCCTTTGCTAGTTGTGAAATTTCCTCTCCTCTAACCTTAGGGGATGACCACGTGTCCTGTGTATGGTCCTTGGGGTAAAAGGTTCCCATGAAAGCTCTCTGTATTGACCCCTAATGTATTTGTACATAGTAATCATATCTCCCCTTAGACGCCTCTTTTCTAAAGTAAACATGTCTAAACTGGCTAACCTTTCCTCATAACTTAATGACTCCATACCCTTTATCAATTTTGTCGCCCTTCTCTGAACCCTTTCTAGTTCCAAATTATCTTTTTTTATAGAGTGGTGGCCAGAACTGTACTGCATATTCAAGATGAGGTCTTACCAACGATTTATACAGTGGCAAAATTACACTGTCTTCCCTTGAATCTATGCCCCTTTTTATGCATGCCAATACTTTGTTTGCCCTTGCAGCTGCTGCTTGACATTGAGCACTATTGCTAAGTCTACTGTCTACGAGCACTCCCAGATCCTTTTCCATTATAGATTCTCCTAAATTAATTCCATTTAATTTATAGATTGTGTTCTTGTTTTTGATCCCTGAATGCATAACCTTACATTTATCTGTGTTAAACCTCATATTCCTTTTGGCCGCCCAATCCTCCAGTTTATTTAAGTCCCTCTGTAGAGAAGCTACATCTTGCTCTGATTTTATTACCTTACAGAGTTTAGTGTCATCTGCAAAAATAGAAACTTTACTCACTAAACCATCACCAAGGTCATTAATAAATATATTAAAAAGGATTGGTCCCAGCACGGAACCTTGAGGTACTCCACTTAAGACTTTTGACCAATTAGAAAAAAAATAAGGACAGTCGGTGTAATCTGACAAATGTGTGAGATGTAATGAATGTGTTTTAATGGGATAACGAAGAGAAAATTGATATAATGTAAACAATATGTGAAAATCAGAAAAACAGTCCACTGGAGTTTAAACGTTTGGATTGTGAAATACAATACATGTCCATTTAGAGGACAAAAATAAAACTGGTCAAACAAATCTGAACCTTCTGTATATATTATTTGAAATGTATACTATTATATATGACATGTATATATTATACTTGAATTGTATATTAAAAGTATAATTCTCATAAACAAGGGTCCCTTTAGCTATGGTATTGGGTAACTGCTACAGAACTGGCATGTTCAAGAAAGGATTTGTAGAAGCACATGTAATGCACACTATTTGGATTGCAACTACCACCAGTAATGAATATATATCCATGTTTATTATCAATTCACTTCGCAAATGATCACTTTTGTTTTAATGGTACATCAAGTCGTCACTTACTTATTTCAATTATTATTATTTATTGGAATCACTATTACATTTATAACATCTGTCTTACACTTTAAATCCCTAGTGACTTTAAATGTCACCCTGATCAATACACATTTTTTTTTTCCTTTTTTAAATATCACCCCAATCACTACACATTTTTCATTCTTATTGTCTTTTTAATAATTCACTTTATTATTACATCACTGTTCCACATTATTGCCTTTCCCAATTTGTTCACGTCATCATTACTTTTATGTCTCAAAGAATAATACTGCATCAATCTTTATTAGTCAGTTAATACTGTTTGGTATATTCCTGTTTATTCCTGTAATATACTTTTGTTCATATTTTAACAATATAGAGTAGCAATCGATCCTAAATGCATCCTAAGTAATTACTTACCTGAGATAGTATAAAGATAACAAACGTTATGTTTTTATTTATCCACTTCCCACACTCATTATTGTAACTACTTATCCAGTATGCCGTTACATTGTGACGTTACCTAACTTTTACTACAGTCCTCTCTGGCCAATGTAAAATTTATGGCGGTGGAGCTCCATGCAATAAGCCAAAGTAGATTGGTGACTGAATCTGTCATTCAGCATGTTTACAACATGAACCCCTTTGGTGGAACAGAATGACATCACCAAGGGGTCTGTCTTTCTCACACTATATAAGAGCTGTCATTCCATTCCTCAGGTTGCCTTGAAAAAGCCATAAAGGGGAACGCGCATTGGCGTCCCGCTTTGCTGCACTACTATCCGCTTAAAACAATCTTCCTCTCCCTGGATCGCTTCCCACATAGCTATTAGGCAGGGACTTTCACATAATCCTGAGATCACAGGGAGCTGATTTTGGATGGCCAATGCATAACTTTTGTCTGAATACCTGTATCCAATACAATAGCGATAGTCTAATAGTCACTATACAGAGAAACTATTGAGATTTTCTTACATAAATATTGCTCAAAATTTTGGGACATTTACCTATAGTATCTAATAACCTTTTCCACAATCAGGAACGTATACTTATCTGGATTACGTCTTAGGTTTATACTAGGCAGAGATTTATACAACTGTGTGATACTGGTTAGATAATTTGTAAAGGTACCCATTAACTCTATCCATACTAATCTCCATGCAATATATTGCTCAGATTATCCAGTGGATATATTATTTGTCAAAAGAATAGCAGACCTTATTTATTACAATTGCATACTAAATATTGGAAATTGGATAGTTGCAGCAAAGTAATGCAATATGTTTTGCATTTTTAACCACACAGCATATATGTCTTTTATTATTTTTTGTTTTTAATTATTTCGCTCCTTATGCCAACCAACCTTGTTTGTCTACTTTTAATGCATATCTGATAAAATATATACTTTTATGTAAGGGTTACCCTGGAGTGCCCCTAAATATACACACACACTCTTTTCTTGGCTCTATGAATTTCTTTGTGTTCAGGGTGCACCATTCAGGATCAAATGAATCCTGAATAGTCTTAATTTAGACCAATTGGGGGGCATTACCTATAAATTACACCTGGTGCATTAATTTCTTTTCTCTTAGGAGTTATGAATGAGTAATCTTCAGAACTGTGCAGTTGCCATGGAAGTAGAGGAGCAACAATGTGGATCTGGTCAGGTAAGTATATAGAAATCGCCATCTTACTCACAGTGGTAAAGGCTACTTGGTGAGCCCAAAACCCCTATGTCTGAGTTGTTGTGGGAGGTTCTTCTGTGTGTCGTCCTTCTAAAGCAAAAATGTTGGTGAGCTGGAGGGTAATGAAGTTTGTCAGGTAAAGTGAGATAACTGGACCAAGTTATGTATAATGTAGATAATTAATTTCAAACTTTTAGGACACCAAACTAGAGTGATAAAAGTGTTCTATAGAATATTTTATATAAAACAGGAGGCAGAAGGAATAAAAAAGTAAACCGATTACATAAAAGGTGTGTATGTACATTCCTATACTCGTGGGGACATTGAACTGTTTACACACGAAGACTGTGGTCGTGGGGACAAAAAATATGAAGTTCCCACAAAGCTTACCAATGCTAGTTAATGCAGAGGACCTTGCTTATAAAACTCAGCATAAAAATCTGGCATCTCCCTGTGTGTTACTTTTGTCACACCAAAAGTGTGCGTGCGTCTGACGCGGAGGGGAGAGTGTGTGCACACCACCATTATAGGTCAGTGGAAAATACATACGTATGTCCCACTATGAGCAGGAAAAGGAGGAAACACAGTCACATCCGTCTGCTGCTGAAAGTAAAGTGGGGACAGTGAAGCATGATACAGCCCATTGGTGGCTCTGAATATAGCCCAAAGAGCAGTGAAGAGGAGTATGCCCCTGAAACTACAGAGGAGAGTGGTTCAGACACCAGCGGTGATGAGCCATTGCCCGGAGGTGGAACAAAGCATAGGTACCCAGAGATGTGTTCTACACACGACCATTCTTAACTTGCTGGCAGCAGTGTTTTAAACACAGACCGTTGAAAAGATGGAGCAGTGTCCGGCCAAAAATTATCCGAAAACAGTGATGGATCCAAAACATCTAACAAAAAGCAGTCCTGCCTGTACTGTGAGAAATCTCTATCAAAATTACCCCGGCACATGGAGCATGTTCATCATAATGAGACCGAAGATGTCTGGGCCATGAAATTTCCCAAGCACTCAAAAGAAAAGTGCATGTAATTGGTACATCTTTAATAGAGGCAACTTTGCACACAACGATGAGGCGATAAGGACTGGATGTGGCGTTCTGCTACCATGCAAACTTCCATACAAAGATATGGATCCAGAAGGCTTTATGTACTGTGCAGCTTGCCAAGGCTTGTTTGCAAGAAAATACCTGTGGCGACACATGAAGAGATGTAAGCTAAACAGAAGGAGCAACAAACCCAAACCTGGAAAACAGAGGGTCCAGTCTCTGTCTGCCTGTTCCGCCTGACATCAGTGATGGCTTTTGGAAGCTCTTAAGACACATGCCCCGAGATGAAATGTTACGCACAGTCAAAAAGGACCAATGCATTATGCAGGTGGGAAAGCATATCTTCAACCGGGTTAGATGTTGGTAGGAATGAGTACATTCGCAAGAAGCTTAGAGAAATGGGCAGGCTACTGTTGTACACCTTTGGAGAGGATGGAAGACTTTACTATCCCATCAAATGTTCTGCATGTAGTAGACGAGGTGAAGCTGCTAGCTGGCTATGACGAGGAGATAGGTACAGTTAAGATACCCTTACTGACGCTGAAGGTCAGGCACGGTGGCGTGCCAAGCCATGACGGGTGGCTGCACTGCTACGTTTGAAAACGCACACAACTTCAGGAAGAACTATGAAGCAAGATGGAATGAGCTAATCGCATCGGCTGCCTTGAAAACTTTTAAGGAGTCGAAGTGGAACATGCCTAAGCTCTTACTTTTCGCTGAAGATGTGAAAAAGATACACTTGTATCTCGATTTTCAACTGAAAAAGAAAGGGGAAGTTACCAAAATGTTGTTGGCTAACTTTTCATCAAGAGATACTTCAAATCTTCTTGACGATGTTGCAATAGAGCTTTCCGATTTTGAGAGGAAGCTCTGCTGGCCCTTAATACGGATTGAAATCTAGGGAAATAAGAGAGAGAAAAGTCCCCATCCTTTTAACATCAGCCATAAAAAGTGAAAAGGAAATTCTCGCAGTGAAGCATGAAGAATGTGGAGTGGCTTTCCAAAATGTCTATATGTTTGCCTGACCAGCTGCCTTGTCACACTTCAAAGACTCCAACTGCATACACCTGTTCGGTCGAGTGTGAGGGGCTAAACATCCTCACACGATGTCTTCCACAAAGCTTCGAAATTATGTTGTTACTCTTTCAAAGGTCCTCAACCTAAACAAAACAAAATTGGATCACTTGGTGAATTTCTTTGGGCACAACATCAGGGTGCACTGGCAATATTACTGCCTCCCAGGAGATACCCTCTAACTTGCCAAGAACAATAATCTTTTAATGGCTCTCCATAGTGGAAGACTGGCTGCCAAGAAATTGGACAAGATGGACATTGATCCAGCGGTAAGTTGGAAACCTTCTACCTGACTTTTACCTTGGTCATTTACATATTGGTTTCAAGCTACAGAGTGACAGACTGGATGATAAGCAATCACTGTGACAGCGAGACAAGTGGTCAAGCATTCAGTTGACACTTTCACGTCAGAAGAGTTGGTGTTGGAACCAAAAAGGAATATTTTGTCCAACTACCAAGGTCTCCTAATTATTAACCAATTATTACGCCTCCTATATTGACCAGATGAATAGAATCACATATCATATATCGCAACTTCATAAAAGCATAGAAATGATTGATTGGTGCTCCTTAGTGGGTTGTTGTGACTCAACCCACAAGGTAATCTAAATCAAATCACATCCAATATAAGCGCAGCCAACCATTCTAGACAATAAAAGACCACCATATAATTTCCTCTTCTATTAACAATTTTTATTCAAACATATTCATTATACCAATTAAAAACACATTAAACCATCTCAACAAATAATAATAAACACAGTATAAGCCAATATTGCAGTTTCTTCAATAAGGGTAAAGGATATTCCACTAAATTCCTTATAGCCCCTCCCCTAAAGTGCACATAAGGGAAAATCTGCTTATAAATATTATGACATCCCCAAACAATCCTTATTGCATGTAACTGATTGATCAATAATTGAACAATTGAATTTCAACACACAAAATATTAGTCAGAGGAAATACACATGCTCTCAAAGTTTGTGATCTATAACCCGCTTTAAAAGAGCTTGATAAGATCATTAAACACACAGTCTGTAAGGGAGGTGCCTTGCACCACCGACTGCAGACAGTAAATCACTCTCTCCTCCAGTTACACTCACGGCTTCAAAGAGCTTGTCCTCCTATTTATGAATTTCCACTCTTGGACCCAAATCTTTCAGTTTAAAAGGATTTTCATGTCAATTTGTATAACGAACCATCACAGTGGAATCCTGTGCTTGCAAATATCCAGCCTGTTTTACACGTTTCTCCACAGCTGTGGTTTCATTCGAGACATGAGTTGGTTGGAATCAGGCTTCCATTTAAGTATATGTCAACCAAACAAATAAAAAAAGACCATTAAACAAAACAATCAAAAAAATCGCATATAACCATTCCTTAATAATTATGTTTATAAATCCTGTATGTACATAATGCTATACATATATATGGTGGTATTCTATGTGTTTATAAAAACTAAAAATATTGATATAAACAGAAAAAGTCATCATACACCGCTAATATGATTAATAAATAATCTTTTTTTTAAAAAAATAATCTATTCACACATTTTTTTCAAGTTCATCTTCTATAGGACTTCAACTCATGACCTCTAGCATTGCAGTTATTAATTAAATTGAGCCATTTCTGCTTATGAACTACAGTGTCTAATTTAAAATATTAGAACAATATTGAAAATCCAACTGAGATTCTTCTTCTAATATTCCAATAGACTTCTCTTAAGGTGTTCTCACTACACTATACTGCTTGTTTCCATTAGGATTTTCCTCCTTACACATTATTCATTTCTATTTGTTTGTATGGGAGATATATTGATTATCTATTTTTTATTTTGAAGGGTGATTCTGTTTCTTCTGATTTCTTTATAGAGCACCTTAATTCTAATGATTGTTGTTTAAAATGTATACGTTTCTCGAGTAGAAGTCAAATTAACTCTCTGGATATTGCCCTATCGGTAGAAAATGACCGTATTGTGAGGAAGAAGTATGAAATAGATGTCGATAGCAAACATTTTGTAAACTACAAAAGTTGCCTTTTGGAGGTATGGAAAAATAATATCCCAAAGGACAACTTGTAAGATAATGAAGAAAATGTACTGCTGATAAGATCTTTTGTCAACAAAGCCAAGAGTTGCTAAATGCATTTAGGGATCAGGGGTATCCTGAATACAATCAAGTCCATAAATATTGGTACATCAACACAATTCTCATATTTTGAGCTATATACACCACCACAATGGATTTGAAATGAATCTAACAAGATATGCTTTAACTTCAGACTTTCAGCTTTAATTTGAGGGTATTTACATCCAAATCAGGTGAACAGTGTAGGAAGTACAATAGTTTCTATATGTGCCTCCCACTTTTTAAGGGATCAAAAGTAATGGGACAATCGACTCAAAACCTATTTCATGGACATGTGTGGGCTATTCCCTCATTATTTCATCATCAATTAAGCAGGTACAAGGTCTGGATTTGATTCTAGGTGTGTCATTTGCATTTGGAATCGGTTGCTGTCGACTCTCAATATGAGATCCAAAGAGCTGTCACTATCAGTGAAGCAAACCATCATTAGGCTGGAAAATCAAAACAAACCCAGAGAGATAGCAAAAACATTAGGTGTGGCCAAATCAACTGTTTGGAACATTCTTAAAAAGAAAGAACGCACCGGAGAGCTCAGCAACACCAAAGACCTGGAAGACCACGCAAAACAACTGTGGTGGATGACAGAAGAATTTTTTCCCTGGTGAAGAAAAACCCCTTCACAACAGTTGGCCAAATCAAGAACACTCTCCAGGAGGTAGGTGTATATGTGTCAGTCAACAATCAAGAGAAGACTTCACAAGAGTGAATATAGAGGGTTCACCACAAGATGTAAACCATTTGTGAGCCACAAAAACAGGAAGACCAGATTATAGTTTGCCAAACAACATCTAAAAATGCCATTACAGTTCTGGAACAACATCCTATGGTCAGATGAGACAAAGATCAACTTGCACCAGAGTGATGGGAAGAGAAGAGTATGGAGAAGGAAAGGCACTGCTCATGATCCAAAACATACCACCTCATCAGTGAAGCATGGGGGTGGTAGTGTCATGGCGTGGGGCATGTATGGCTGCCAATGGAACTGGTTCCCTTGTATTTATTGATCATGTGACTGCTGACAAAAGCAGCAGAATGAATTCTGAAGTGTTTCAGGCAATATGATCTGCTCATATTCAGTCAAATGCTTCAGAACTCATTGGACGGCGCTTCACAATGCAGTTGGACAATGACCAGAAGCATACTGCAAAAGCAACCAAAGAGTTTTTTAAGGCTAACAAGTGGAATGTTATGCAATGGCCAAGTCAATCATCTGACTTGAATCCGATTGAGCATGCATTTCACTTGATGAAGACAAAACTGAAGGGAAAATGACCCAAGAACAAGCAGGAACTGAAGACATTTGCAGTAGAGGCCTGGCAGAGCATCACCAGGGATGAAACCCAGCGTCTGGTGATGTCTATGCGTTCCAGAATTCAGGCTGTAATTGACTGCAAAGTATTTGCAACAAAGTATTAAAAAGTGAAAGTTTCGGCCCATCTAACCCTGCCCGATCTCTCCTCTCTCTGGGGCGTATCTCCCGCCCGTCGCCCCCCTGCTGTTAGAGCACTGCCTTCTATCAAATTTGATGCTATGCTCTGGGACTCCAACTCCTTCAAACTAAAACTTTCAACTGCAATATCTCCTTTAACCCCCATCTGGCATAACCCGGTGTTCCCTCCTGGATCTGCCTCTACAACCCACCGTAACTGGTCTCATGCAGGGCTTAAATTTCCAGTAGATTTTTCCAAACAGGGCCGCTGGCTTTCGCTAGCGGATCTCCAACCCCAATCCCCGTCCCAAATCCTCAGCCCCTTTGAATTCTTCCAAATTAATCATTTCTTGCGATCCCTGCCACCAACCTATGTTCTTAGGGACCTTACTCCATTTGAATCTCTTTGTAGAAAACATCCCTTGGACAAGGGCATGATTTCTCAAATATATAGCATTCTTCTCACTTCTGCCCTTCCCTCTCCAAACCCTCATGAAGACGAGTGGGAAAAGGACCTTGGTCCTCCCCCGGATGAAGAGGCTTGGGAGGACATGAGACTGGGGATAGCTAAATGCTCCATATCAACTAAACTCAAGGAAACCTCTTACAAAATTTATTACCGTTGGTATTACACTCCCACAAGACTCCATAGAATGTTTCCCTCTTCCTCGCCCTGCTGTTGGCGGGACTGTGGCCAAAGGGGTACGATGTTTCATATTTGGTGGTCTTGCCCGATTATCACCACCTTCTGGGACTCAGTCCATAGTTTCCTAAATACCCTTTTTGAAGCTCCTATCCCGAAAGATCCCTGGATATTTCTTTTATGTTACACTCCCCAAGACCTGGACAAATTCTCCAAGAAATTAACTGCCCACATCCTGACAGCAGCCAAATCACTCATAGCCCTTAATTGGAAAAAGACCTCACCTCCATCCCTTTTGGCTCTCAAGAAGCAGATTTGGCACGTGGCCGCTATGGAGGAGATTACGTACTACCTCCACGATAGAGGCCACGTCTTCAGTCAAGTCTGGGCTCCATGGCTAGCCGTGGAACACACCTTCCCCCCTCAACGCTCCACGTCCTCCGACCTGACCCATGTGCGATGACCCTAACTCTTCCCGACACATATCTCCCCCTTTGCTATAGGCTCAACACACCCTAGTTATCCTCTAAATACTTACAGTGCTTATCTTTGTGGTCCTACCCCCCTCACCCCTCCCCCACAATCCATTTTGTTCCTACACCCATTTTATATTACTCTTTAAAAATGTAAAAACCGGTCATTTTTGTCTAAAGGTTTCCTAATATGCGATACACCACAATAACTGTTGTGATTTTACTGTGCATGCTACACAGTGTTATCGTTTTGCTGTCTGTATTTTCTTGATTGACCACTGAAAATAAAAAATTATAAAAAAAAAAAAAAAAAGTGAAAGTTTGATGTAGGATTGTTTATTTTGTCTCATTACTTTTGGTTCCTTAAAAAGTGGGAGGCACATATAGAAACCGTTGTACTTCCTACACTGTTCACCTGATTTGGATGTTAATACCCTCAAATTAAAGCTGAAAGTCTGCAGTTAAAGCACATCTTGTTTGTTTCATTTCAAATCCTTTGTGGTGGTGTATAGAGCCCAAAATATGAGAATTGTGTCGATGTCCCAATATTTATGGACTTGACTGTATGTTCTAAATAGAGCATTTTCAGAAACAAAAAAGTAGACAGGAAGGCCAAAGTGTTAAAAAAACGGGAAAAAGAAAAAAGAGGGATGATGAAGACATCAGGAGATGTGAAAGAAAATGTAACATTAGCCAATATAACACTTGCTCTAAACAATTTAAAAGTATTATTAGAAAAAATGTCTCAACTTTAGAACGCAATGAAATACTTATGACTTCAGTACATACGAACCCAAAAGTTGTACTTAGAAAGGGAGTGACAATAAAAATAAGCTAGTACCTAGTTTATTTAGGAAGAGACAAAACTAAGAGGAGAATACTTTGGAGCCCATAGAGAGAGAGAGAAAACTGTCTCTCTGATAAAAAAAAACGAATGGTTTCTACAAATGTAATTAAAAGGAATGCAGTACATGTGAGTTTGCCCAGAATAAAAAGACCAGTTTTTGCTCTACAGTAACAAAGGAACATTAGGAGATTAACAGTTTTATGAACTGTCAATATAATTTTGTTATTTATTTGATAGATTGTACATACACTGAGTAAAAGGTTTTTAGAGCATATAAGGAACATTGTAAAAAAGAATGGCTCATATAGTTTAGCAGGACACTTTATGTGTAACAATGAGGGTTCCTTGGGTTGCTTAAAAATTACAGTGATTGAAAACCTACAATT
The DNA here is from genome assembly GCF_038048845.1 of Mixophyes fleayi. Lineage (NCBI taxonomy): Eukaryota > Metazoa > Chordata > Amphibia > Anura > Limnodynastidae > Mixophyes > Mixophyes fleayi. The sequence goes on from NC_134412.1 coordinate 44,795,840, forward strand.
AGAGGTGACAGGTTTACCCTTCTCTGTAAAAGGGAGGCGGTTTAGATTTTTTTCTCTTGGTTCTTTATGAAACTATCGAGTAGTTGTTCTTTTATGTATATAAAACAATTAACGACAGATTATGAATACATTCTCCCTCTTGTTCTTTTATATTCTACTGTATGTCTCTTAAAATATATATTATGTTATAAAATTAAGTTATTTTATTGTGATACACATAGAAGTTAATAATGTGTATGGAGAGAAGCAGAATAATGCAATGAGAATACCTTAAGAGGTCTATAGTATATATTAAAGATTATTTATTAATGATATTAGCAGTGTATGATGTTTTTAATTATTTATAACTACATAGAATATCACCATATATATTTATAGCATTATGTACTGTAACAAAAGGAGGCATTTAGCTGGCAATATGCAGAGAAAGCAGGGAAGTAGAGTAAAACATTTGTGCAGTAATGCACCTAGATTGAATGTAAAGACCTATGTATGAAAAGCAATAGTTTAAATTTGGTTTAACTTACATGACTTGAAATCCTTCCTCTCAGCAAACAGACAGGGTGTGTCTGTTTGAATTACAGAGCCAGTGATGGGCGTTTCCTTTTAAAGAGAAGGTGGGTGTGTCACCTGTCCATCAAGCTAAGGCTGTGGGAGGAGTATCAGGTATAAAAGCTTGTTTATATCATTTGTGCATGGAGACCAACGCTGGGTGAGCTGGCTGGTCATGAGAGCTGGACTATGTATAGCTAGTGTTTAGGGTCTCCATGATTGCTGTGCAAGTATACGGTGTCAAAACATTTACCATCCTGACAATAAAGCACCATAAAAAGGAAGAAGTTGTTCGCGTGTGGTTCTGCAGTAGCGGGCTTCTGCCACAAGTGGTACCAGAAGTGGGGTACTCCGGGAAGCAAGTTTCCGCTACCCAACCGGTGCACACGTCAACATGGAGGAAGTACTGAGAACCCTCGTGAATGTGGCCGCTGCGCAGCAACAGCAGCAAGCTCAGATGCTACGAGTTGCCGAGGCACAGGTGGAAAACACAAGGCTCTTAAGAGAAGAATTAAGCCAGGTGAGACATGACAGAAATTAACCACTTGGTCCTGTTCTCCAGAAAATGTCGCCAGGTGATGACATAGAAGCATATCTGGTGTCCTTTGAGAGACTTGCAAAAAGGGCAAAATGGCCTCCTACAGATTGGGCTGAGAGGCTGGCGCCATATCTGACTGGTGAAGCTCAGCGAGCGTATATGGATCTAGATGAGGAATGGGCCTCAGATTATTTGTGCCTTAAGTCTGAGATATTGGCTCGCATTGGAGTTTCCGGGCCAGGCCGAGCCCAGTGCTATCACCAATGGCGCTATGTTAAAGAAAAACCGTTCAGATCGCAAGTGGCTGAGCTTTCTAAAATTTTAAAGAAATGGCTGCAGCCTGAGGAGAATTCGCCTTCTCGGATTATTGAAGTTCTGGCGATAGATCACTGCATCTGGGGGCTGAACCGCGATTTGCAAAGGTGGGTTCTGCAATCAGACCCACAAACTTATGAAGAGCTTGCCACCGTGGTAGAAAGGTTTTGTGCGCTACAGCAAATGACTAAAGAACCTGCATTTGTGCCAAAGCCGCTGCCACGCCAAAAGCCAGGTTTGACAATCCTTGCTACGGACAGAGGGACAGGTGCAAAGCCGTCTAATCTGAAGTGTTTTGAATGTGGTAAGCTAGGCCACTTTAAGGCAGAGTGTCCTAAACTACTGGAACCCATGGACTGTTCCGTGGCACATATTGGGCCTGCTTTTCCAAGTTGCTTTACCATGAGTCCCACATCAGGAAGTCCTTGTTTGTTCCGGGTGACTGTGCTAATCAACCAGAACCTTGTTCTGGCCTTGGTTGACTCGGGGAGTGAACTCTCATTGGTTTTCAGCTCTGCCTTACCCGAAACCATAACTTCTCGGTTGCCCAAGGTTAAGGTTCTTTGTGTACATGGCACGACAGAGGAGTATGAAAGAACAATACTACCAGTCACACTCAAAGACAAAACGGTTATGGTGGTAGCTGCCATAGCACCTAAACCTCCATATCCAAACATTTTGGGGCGAGACTTCCCACTGTTTAATGATGTCCTCGGTGAGCGGATCTGGCCGGACATGCCGGCAACTGATGCAACGGTCGGAAGCCCGGTCTTAAAGGAACCGCCTAAAGACCCACAACATCTGGACATCGATTTTTGGGAACCGCCAAACTGGAATGCCATCCTTGGAGTCACAGCAGGAGTTCCAGAAAAGCATCCACCTGTGGGGAAACATGGACAGTCCAAACTAGCATTGGTCGGTGAAGTCGCAGATGAGCCCACCCCACCTGTCAGTGAGGATACGGACTGGTCCGCAATACCAATTTTGTTTCCTCTGCAGGACTTTGCTCGAGACCAACTTAATGATGCCACTTTGGAACAGCCGCCCAGCCTGCAGAAGGTATACCATATTTTATTGTTAAAAATAATTTCCTGTATAGAGTTGCTAATGTGCAGGGGGAAAAAGTAGAACAATTAATGGTTCCTCAGGTCCATGTAACCCTAGTGTTAAAAGCAGCACACACACATTTGTGGGGGACACCTAGGGGAGTATAAAACACGGGAACGAGTTCTGCTTAGGTTTTACTGACCCGGGGTACACATGGCCGTGAAAAAGTATTGCCGGTCCTGTCCCATTTGTCAGAGAACCTGTCCCAAACCCTTGTACAGGGCACCTCTCATTCCAATACCAATGTACAAGTTCCCTTTGAACGGATAGCTATGGACCTTGTGGGGCCACTGGAAAAATCTGCACGTGGGCACCAATATATACTAGTGGTGCTTGACTATGCAACCAGGTATCCAGAGGCAATTCCCCTACAAAACATAAAGTCCAGCACCATAGCTAGAGAACTTGTATTGATGTTTACACGCTTGGGAATACCAAAAGAAATTCTCACAGATCAGGGTACTCCATTCATGTCTAAACTGATGAAGGACATGTGCCAGTTGCTAGGGGTTAAGGCGCTTCACACCTCTGTATACCATCCACAAACAGATGGCTTGTTGGAACGCTTTAACCGCACTTTAAAGCACATGCTCAGGAAAGCAGTCGCTCAAGAGAAAAAAGATTGAAACACTCTTATTCCCTATTTGATGTCTGCCATCCGTGAGGTACCTCAAGCTTCAACAGGGTTTAGTCCCTTTGAGTTATTGTTTGGGAGACAGTCCAGGGGTATCTTGGATATGTCAAAAGAAGGGTGGGAGCAGCAAGGTCCCAGGGAGCCAAATCTGGTACAATTTGTGTCCCAAATGTATGAGAGGCTAAGAAAGATAGGGCCCATTGTGCAGCAACATGTAAAAGATGCTCAGGAACGACAGAGAAAAAGTTATGATAAAAGTGCTGTTGTTCGATCTTTCAAGCCTGGTGACAAGGTTCTAGTCCTGGTTCCTACCCAGGAAAGCAAACTTTTCGCCCATTGGCAGGGTCCATATGAAGTTCTAGAGGCTGTCGGTCCTGTCAATTACAGAGTCCGCCAGTTAGGTAGGAGAAGGGAGGAGCAAATATACCATGTTAACCTCCTTAAACCTTGGCATGATGAGGAAACCTCTCCTCAGGTAGTGAGTACTGCCATTGAAAAGTCTGAAGTGCCCATAGAGCCAGCTTTGTCCATTCAGCAGAGACAACAGACTGAAGAAATGATTCGCCGGAACAGGGATGTCTTCTCTTCCATTCCTGGGCGTACTACCTTAATCGAGCACGACATTGTCACTGCGCCAGGAGTCCTCACGATGCAATAAAATTGTGTGTGTGTGTGTGTGTGTGCCATCATGAAGTAGTTTACATACAGGGGGAAATCCCTTGTATCATCATATGGCTTTGCAATCAAAAACAAAAAATAAGTATGGGGCAGGGACTGATGTAAGCGAGTTCTCTGTACAGCGCTGCGGAATTAGTAGCGCTATATAAATAGCTGATGATGATGATGATAACTAGTTATAGATCATATATTGAATAGCATCAAAAAAATGAAAACTATAATTAAAAACAGTATTAAAAATATAAATACATATAGTGCACAAAAGGCCTTTTCAAAATGTAATTATGCCAGTAACATGATACAATTATCTTAAGAGGTCAGATATTATGTAATCGTTAAAATCATCTGGAGTGAATTTTTTGTACTGAAATGTCCTTATTGACAGGTTTTAAATCTAACCACACCTAGGGCAGCTGTTTAAAACGTTTTATGGAAAGAGTGTGATTAATGTATCTAGATAAACTATGATGTATTCGATAATAATCTTTTCCACACCTTCACTGAAATAATTCTAAAGGGGGTATTCAATTGACGGCGTGATCGCCGAAAATCGAGCGCTCGAAAAATATTACCGTTAATACGGTAATTACTCGCTGAATTTCAGCTCGCAGCTGAGCTGCGAGCTGAAATCCAGCGAGTAAATTACCGTATTAACGGTTTTTACGCGCAGATTACCGTATTAACGGTAATATTCTTCGAGCGCTCGATTTTCGGCGATCACGCCGTCAATTGAATACCCTCCTTAGTGATGAGTTAAATAACATAAGGACCATTAAAATGTAAGAAAGATTTAAATTGGTCTGGTTGTTGTAGAAGTAAAATATTTAGATTTGAGGGGCGTGGTTTGGTGGCCATACTAGCAAGTCACAGTTTCTGTGAGCTCCTCTTTTGAGAAAGAAAAAAACACAATTATCAGAAGAGTGAAGGTCTGAGCCCAGCCAGTAAGTTGGAGGACGATGTGGAGAGGATATCTCCCTCCAGAAAAGACCTGAGGTCCGGGAAACCGGTGGAACCCGAAGCGTTACCCATGACCTAAATAGGTCGGGTCACGTGTCCGCCCGGGAGCTGGCACATCCCACTGTCCTGACGTCCTGCGGGGATCAGAATCCCGCAATATTACACTGGAGCCTCCCAGACACCAGCGGCGTGACCATAAGTGAAATTGCCCCTGTTACGGAGAAGGACGTCTGCAGACCCTGTGTTGCAGCTTTTATCTTAAGGACTTACCTGTCCTAGATTAGGTCCGGCTCCCCTGTGCGACGAGCCTGGCTGGTCCTGCATCCCAGGGCTTCTTTGTGAGAGACTTCGCTCCAGCGCCGAAACCGGAAGTGATCGGGCCCGAACTACAGGTGGTTGCCGTCCAGATCTGCGGCGGAGTCTATATAGATATGCCCAGCTGCGGTGTCATCCTCTAGGGCCCCTCTCCATTCAGCTGTCTGGAGTGTGGAAGCGCTGTCTGAGACCAGCAACACCTGGCTGGGGTATGTAGATTTAACTCTTCGGAGTCCACGCTGTCTGCTTTGCCTGTGGGGCTTTGGGAGCACCTAGATTGCTTGAACAGGGTCTCATCGGCTGCTTCTATTGTTTGCCAGACCAGAGCCTCCAACATTGCTAACTCCTGTATCTGTTATACTGAATCTCTGCTGCCACCCTGTGGTGAAGATTGAAAAGTGCAAGTGTTAATACTATACATCATAAAACCTTACATAGGTTTTACAGTATCAAGTCCATTCAAGATTATCTAACCCAGAGGGTAGAGAGGCTCTGACGGAGAGGCCACGTCGCTTCACACCTAGTTCTGCCCTGGCGGTGGTCGATGAACAAGAGACCGGAATGCTACCTAGCAACAAAATTAGATGTTAATACATCGGGACACGGGGGAATCCATGACGTGCTAACTTTATGGAACCTCTGCTACGCTAATGGGAGAAAGATAACCAACCAATAAGCAAGCTTGCCCATCATACTCCCTAGATCCTACAGACTTTGTCTATCTTTGGGTCTGCTCTTCCACGATGCCGCACAAGAATAAAAAAGTCTCTACTCCAGGTACAGCCTCAATTTTCACTCAAGCTAGAAAAAATCGCGCAAACTTCAACATCTTCACCAGCGCATGAATCAGACTTTGAAAACGACGATACTAGCTCGGTCAATGAAATGTCAATATCTACAGAACTGAGAGACATCATCAAGACTACTATCCAATCGGAAGTGCGCGCTGTTATCCAGGAAGAAAACAAAAAAGTAGTAATGGAACTACGTAAGGAAATAGCAGCTATTGGCACAAGAACTGCAGACTTAGAGCAAAAAGTAGACGAGGTCTGTCATTTTCAGGAGTTTGTGTGCACAGAACTATCAGATATTCGTACAGAGATGGAGTCGTTCAGGGAGCATCTTGAGGATTCAGAGAACAGATCCAGACGGAATAACCTCCGCATCCGTAATATCCCGGAAGCAGTTGACAATGATCTCCTGCCTAAATACCTGGAGAAACTATTCCGGCACTACCTCCCAGACGCATCCGTGGAAGAAGTCCAAACAGACAGAGCCCATAGAGCCTTGCGTCCTAAACCTTCACCGAACCAACCACCAAGAGATGTCATAGTGCGTTTTCACTATTATAAATTTAAGGAACAGTTTGTCACTGCCACCCGAAATGCCACTTTTCTTGCTTTCAAAGGAGTGAACCTCCAAATATACCAAGACTTGGCCCCCACCACCCTACAAAAACATCGAGATTTGGCTCCTATTACCAAACTCCTGCGTGAACATAAAATCCGTTACCGCTGGGGATTCCCGTTTCACCTCATGATTGGCCTTCATGCCATGTCTCATAAAATTAAGACACTGGAACAAGGAGTGGCTCTTCTTCCCACCTTTGGAATAGCGGCATCCTCAATACCAACAACAACCGCAGCAGAGACTCCAAGACCAACAACTCCTACGACATCATGGACACAAGTACGATGAAGCCAGACGAAAGGACATATACATATATACTCGGACCAATGGTAACGAATGAGCGATAGCTATTGAAGATAAACGGAGACCCCCTCCGGGACTTTAGCCTAGATGAAACGTGACGGGCTTTAATCTCTACACAGACATGGAACATTGTATCTCTCTTCAGTTCTGACTCGGAAACGCTCCAGGAACTCAAGTACCCTTTATTAAGTTAATATGATCGTTTGTTGGCAGCGAGGTTTGATAACTTTGTTTTAAAAATAGGTAGAAAGTTTTAATATTGTAATATACCATTGTATGTTCCAAGTTGTTAAGAAAGGTTAGACAGCATGTTCAAGAGAATAACTTTATACTTGAGCCCTTTACCAGTCCTTATTTTGCCCTTTAGATGATACGAGATAGACATTTAGGATAGTCATCAGATGATGGGTTAGCAACGGATAGACCACAATGTGTATCAGACTAAAAAAAAAAAGGGTTTTCAATATAATACCAAAGTTATCACTGCATGTTAATTGTTAGACTACCGTATATATCTAAATATGATGTTGGATTCTGTTTTATTAAGCACTCTGTTGTTGTTCTAACACATAACTCTCTCCTAGTTACATACTTGAATACATCTTGCGTTCGCATGACTTAAACTAGCTACTCACTACATCTAGGATTCCCCCCTAGCAAGTGTCCCTCTTGCAACACAACCACCCCCCACACTCCCCAAGTACACAGGATGTACCGGTTTTGATTTATGGAAGGCAACTCTTGCCAGTCAAGTTGTCTTCTTACTTATATCTATGCTTCCAAACCCACTTTACCCTTGTCCTATTCCTTCTTTGCCCCTCCCCCTCAGCCTGACATCTTGTCCCTTCAATTGCATCCTTGTAATCGACTATGGTCTGACTACTGTTGGTACCAACCATGACTTTTTCAATAATGACCATTAATGGTCTCAACACTCCACAAAAATGCACAATACTGATACAGTATTTAAAATGACACTCCCCGCAAATAGTAATGCTTCAAGAGACACATTTTAAGCATACTCATCCAAATTTACAATGTAAACGATACACCCAGGTATTTTACTCTACCTCTTCTCAGAAGGTCAAAGGTACAGCAAATCTTCTTCATCATACCCTTCCTCTAACAATAGAATCCAACCATATAGACCCCCAAGGACGGTTTATCATTCTCAAAGGCTATCTTTCACATACACCCATAACTCTAGCTACATTATATGCTCCCAACACCTCCCAAAAGGCGTTCTTCACTTACTTCTTTGCCAGACTCTCACAGCTTGGGGCGGGGAGAGTGATCATAGGTGGAGACTTTAAACACTCGACTAGAACACTCGAAATCAGCACGTGGTGGCAGTCGCACTACTGATGAAGGATTAAAACTGCAATCCTTGCTTACTCAGGCTAATCTATACGATGCATGGAGAGTACTTTACTCCAATGATCGAACCTTCACACACTACTCAGTACAACATGGTACTTACTCCAGAATAGATCTGCTCTTTGTAGATGCTCAGATGACACAACACTTGAAATCAGCCTCCACCGCACCGGTCCCTTTTTCTGACCACTCGGCCGTGACTTTGCGACTTGACATTTTGCCAACTTGTATTCCACGTATTAGGTGGAGATTAAATGACCACCTGTTCTTAAAACAGATTAATGTTAACACAATACGACAAGCCTTAGATGATTTTCAAGCAGACAACAGTCAGGATCAAACTACCCCTGCCATAAGATGGGAAGCTCATAAAGCAACTATTAGAGACCGACTTAATTAGCCTAGCCTCGCACGAGAAAAAAAAATTCATAGGCAAACGTACAACATACCTTAAATTTCTAGCTCTGACATAGAAGCTAACATTATGCACATTCTTTCGCCCTATACCCTTTTATGGATATCGATCAAACACCGACCGCCTCTTTCCTCACTTCTACCTACTACCCGTTTTTCACTCCAGATATGGGACTACTGTATCCGAACATTCCACTTGCTAGCGCATCGCGAAATTATGTTCCCATTATGGAATAATCCAGCTTTCCCCCCTGGACAACAACAATCCTTTTATCAGCTCTGGTCTTCATGTGGATTCAGGTTCTTGAGAGACATAGCCCCTTTAGGTATTTTTCCTGAGTTTGCGGACCTCCAACGTCGTCACGGCATCCCACATAACCGTTTTTACCAATACTTACAGCTGACACTTATATTATTCAATTCCAGCACTTAAAACAATTTACTATCTTACACCCTTAGAATCCTTCTGCAAAAGCAAATCCCTCCCTACTGGTTTAATCTCGACAATTTACAGCATCCTGGTGGCATTTCGTCAACCCGACAAAGATCGTTATGAGTTTAAGTGGGAGGAAGACCTTGGAGAAGTATTAGAGGTGGAGGAATGGGCTAGGATTACAGCGCGTGTCGCCAAGAGCTCTATATGTGTGAAGACTAAGGAGAATGCTTACAAATTACTTTATAGATGGTATTTAGTCCCTACTCGCCTAAAAGCCATTTATCCTGATTCCTCTTACTTATGTTGGAGGAACTGCGGGCAAGAGGGCTCTTTCCATCACATATGGTGGTCATGCCCTAAAATGGTGGGATTCTGGCAATAAGTCCATAATCTAGTACACAGGGTAACCACTCTACAACTACCCCCCTGTCCTTCCTACACACTCCTACATAGAATTGACCCAGACACTGGTAAACAAACAGCAGCGCTTGTGGGCCATATTCTTAACGCTGCTAAAACTGCAGTGGCAGCAAACTGGAACAAAACAGAACCCCCACTCTAGCTGAAATCATAAATAGAATATGGCAGACTTATTGTTGTGAACACATCACAAGTATAATAAATGATAAACCCATTAAGTTTCAAAATACCTGGCAACCTTGGCTAGCTGCCTACGGAGCAGGTCAACCAGGGACCGAACAAAATCAGAGTTTAAGCTAAATGAAAAGTAAGATATTGTGCCCTCGATTGCAAATGGTTTACTGAACGCTTTGCTGACATCAGGATGCCGGGCTGAGTTTCCTTCCCCCTCTCCCCCTCCCCCCTTTTCTTTTCATTCTATTTCTGTCTTCTTCTTTTCAACTTCAATTCATTTGATATGTATCATCATAACAATGTACTTATTAATTTACTTTTATTAACAAAATGTTTGATTCATAGTCTAACCTGTATGCTGTTGGAACTGTAAAACTGTCAATAAAATATATAAAAATAAAATAAAATAATATTTAGATTTGTTGTTCATCTTTATCAAATGCTGCATTTGAAGTTATGTGTAGAAATCAGTTTTGCAGGTTGGGGGGGAGGCTCTGAGGTAATTCTCTAAAGTGATAAGACCCAATGTATGTGCAATCTCAACCACTTTAGGCTTATTTAAATATTTTGACCCATGACATGAAATGTTGCTTTTGCATATTGCATCCAAATAGTGAGATGCTTCCTGAGCCCTCCCAGCAACAACCTGGAATTCCTATCAGAAGGTGGTAATCTTGGCATCTCTGTTGTCGCCGTCATTTTGATATGCACTTACCTGTATAACAGACACATTAGATAACAAAAACGACATTTGTGCAACAGACCTGCAGTTTTGCATCTGCATCAATGACCCTTCCAATGTCTAAAAATTTTTTTGCTAATGGATGACCCCTTCTGCTCCACGGGAGGTTTCTGTCCTCCCTGAGCTCGCCTTAGTTTGATCATACCTGAGACCTGTGAGGCTATCGGACAAGTTCTGCATGGGCAATATATGAAGGTTGGTGAAAGAAATAGTCTGATTTTAAACAAACTAGGGTTATAGACAAACTAACATTCACCCACAGCTGCCCCGAATGGTCCATACCAACTGTGAACGTCCATGTCTGTGTCTATAAAATTATAAAGGTGCCAGTCTGTCCCCAGCGGCACGTGATATGATGGTGGATGAATAGGTGAAAGAAAGAAATGATGGAGGGGTGGAGGGGAATGGAGAAGAAACAATGCAATCAGAGGATGTTAAAAGAGCCAAGCCAATGAGTCCAATGGAGATGGAGATGATGGTGTGAGTGCTGGACCAGCACGACTATGACTTTTTTGTGCTTCTTCTTTTGACAGTCAATCACCAAAAGGAATTAATTAAACAGAAGCTCCTAAATCTGCTAAGTTCCAGATTCGTAAACGGTGGTCTGACTTAAAGAACAAGGAGCAAAAAAGGCTGAAGAGAATCCGAGCAAACATTTAAAAAAGTGAGTATTAATAGCGGTTATTAAAACTTTGCAAAACTAGTTCGTAAACTGTGTTAGTAATTAAAGGTAATAATACCGATTAGTATGATTAGCAAAACTTTGACATCTATATACAGAAAGAAATATGTGCAATGAAATGTGCTGCGTAGCTACACAGAAAATAAAATGGAAGAAGATGCTGTAGATACTATAAAAAATAAATCAGTGACATACAAATTTTGGAACAAAAAGAGGAACCGAATGAAGGTAATTAAATATCGTAAAAAAAAAACCTAAGCTGTACTCTTTATTAATGTAGTCGAGTGACCAAACACACACTGTCAGATCATGTTCATTGGCCAGCCTAATTTCTGCCAATCCTAAGCAAAATTGATAATAAGCATTATCCAATTTTCCACTTCTTCCGCTCCCCAGGATGAGCAGAGAAGTTCTGATGGGAAAGCAAAGTTTCTTCAAAACATCTTGACTGTTTTTAGCCTTATACTGGGACATACCCATCTCAGTGTCGGACTGGAACATGAAGGGCCCAATGGGGAAATACAGAGGTTGGGGCCCATGATATAGTGTGTGCCGGCGTGTCACTTATAGGACATGTTCAGCCACTAGAAATGGGGTGTGGCCAACACATGGAGCACATGACTAGCACCATAGTATAGTGTAGTTTATAAAAATAACAAATTAAAATCAGAAAATTGTGCTTACCTACTATCCTCAGGTTCAGTATTGTGGCATTGGACACAGTGGTGCCTCCATCACATTGTTTCTGATCAGCAGCCACCAGGACACCAATCAGCAGTAGAGGAGGGTGGTAAGACAGACAGAAACAAAGGGCACACACCCACAATATGGAGGCAGAGACATGCAAACAGAAAGGGGGGGGGGGAAGGGGAAAAAAGAGAAATGGGGAGACAGATGCACATACAAAATGACACAAAGAGGGGGATAGAGGCATAGAGACTGGCACACATAGGAAAAGCGGAGACAGGTGGTGCACAGGCAGTAGAAGATGAGACTGACACAGGCAGTAAAAGGAGAGAGGCTGGCTCAGATAAGGGAAGGGCAAAGAGGCTAGCACAGATGAAAGAAGGGCAAAGAGGCTGGTGCAAATGGTGTACGGCAGAGGTTGCTGAAAATGGAAGTAGGGCAGAGAGGCTGGTGCAGATGGGGGAAGGACAGAGAGGCTGGTGCAGATGGGGGTAGGGCTGAGAGGCTGGTGCAGATGGGGGAAGGACAGAGAGGCTGGTGCAGATGGGGGTAGGGCTGAGAGGCTGGTGCAGATGGGGGAAGGACAGAGAGGCTGGTGCAGATGGGGGTAGGGCTGAGAGGCTGGTGCAGATGGGGGTAGGGCTGAGAAGTTGCTTAAAAAGGGGGAAGGCAGAGAGGCTGGCACAGATGGGAAGGTCAGGGAGGCTGGCACAAAAAAAGGAAAGGCAGGAAGGCTGGCATATATATGGCAAGGGCAGAAATAATGGCACAGACAGGAGAGAAGGAAAGAAAAACTAAACATATAGAAAAGCATGATACTCTACTAAAGTAGAGGCTGTGTTTGTTTTGACATACTCACCTTCAGTCCCAGGCTGTCGGATTCCATGTGCAGGGGGGAAAAGGAGTTGGTGTTCAACACCACAGCCCAGCGGAGGAGCAGTACAGGTGGGGGTCAGAGTGGGGTGCCCAGTTAATGTTGTTGACGTGAGTGACCCCTAACCCTGATGAAGTGCGCAAGATAAATATTGCGTCGGCACAGAAGTTAGAAAAGTTGTGCTGGCACCTAAATATCAAGGTTTTTAGGCAGCTATGTGGAGATCAGAGTTTAGTGGCCCGACTCCCCTCCAGATCAAGTATGCCAGAAAAAAATGGTGCTGGCGCCAAACTTTGGAAAGTCGCACTGGAGCCTAGATAGCAACTTTTTTTTTATTATTTTTCTATACTGCTGCTATGATTGGATAGAGGACAGGGGGCCCACCAGGGATTTTCCCAGAACACCGGTGGCCAAGTCCGACTCTGCCCACCTTCCTTCAATTTCTTATACCGGGAATATACTGGGAATGTAACTCTTATAAATCTTATGATGTATAAATATATATTGTCTTCAATTGTCTTTTAGAAGGATACTTAAAGTTACTGGAGTTTTGTGAGTAAATAAGACCCAGTTTTGCAGAGACTTAATATTCTTACTCAAAGGATTTTTCTGTTAGCTCCATTCACCTTCCTTCTATAATCTGGTTTGTGTGATAATACTACTCAAATTATATCAATTAAGGACCACAGTGAGAAACAGACTTATTTTATGCAGTTGAGAAAGGTTGTATTTGAATAAACAATCTGGGTACAGAATGGAGTCTAGCAGTCATAATGAATTTATAGGATTCTGTTTTTATGAACTACGGTTTGCAAGAGATGAATATGTTTCACTTAAAGATTTGGATTTAAAACAGTCAAAACACGTTGGATATTGCAGTGGTCACTGCTGGCGTGGAAGTATATTTGCATGAAGATTAGATGAAGGAGAAATCCGGACTATTTCCATCTACATTTTCCTCCCTGTAGATGCCTACCTTCTGGTAGGGGAATCCACCCTATATCTATGTAGATGGATTTTATGTCTGCACAATTTTTCAATATTATGTAATATGAGTGCTTTTTATACATTTTATATCATTGTAATAAAAGATAATTCACTAGATATTCTTTTAGGTTTCTTATTTACATCTTCAGGTTGGGAGCTATAGATTGAAGGAAAATCACATGGAGCTTACTGTAGAGTAAGGCAACAATACAAGAAGATCTTGAGTAAGCACAACATATAAGAGGGGTTACCCCATTCACCATATCAGGTGGTTTATTGGTTCGGAGTGATATCTACACAGTCAGAATTGAACACCTGTTATTATAAAAAAAACTTCACTCTTGGACTTAAATGTTGTTTTGGGTGGGGGATATCTAAGTGCTTTACATACTACACCATGGGGTAAATTTATCAAGTTATGGGTTTATAAAAGAGATGTTACCTATAAGAACCAGATTCGTTATCATTTATTTAGTACATTCTACAAAATGACAGCTAGAATCTGATTGGTTGATATAGAGAACATCTCCACTTTTTCAAACCCGCAGCTTGATAAATTTATACACATATATACTTATTAGGCTGCCTACATACAACGAGAATTGTCAATAAAATTTATTGGATGTATTTAACAGTATAGTAAGAAATAAGACCATTCATTGTAAGGTTTTTATTTCACTTACAAATTACACATTTCAATTAATTCAGTGGCTGATTTTGAAACATTGTTGCTTATAATGTTTGATGACTAATCTAATAAAGGTGTTGATTTTAATAAGAAAAATATATAAGGAAAATAGTATTGTATCACAAATCAAATGCTGATATGATAATCATATTTAATCTGTTACTGCACTACATAGATTGACTCTTAGTTTCTCACTTTGATCACTAATTTACACAAATTAACATCTTATAAAACATTAATCATATACGGTGCAGCAGACTCTTTGAGTGCCTTATAAGTCAAAGATAATAAAAATAATAATATACATACCATAATGCATGCCTGTGTCTCAATGCCGCAAAGGATAACAGAGTGATGTTTAGGGATGGACTGAATCTCCTTCTCCACTTCAGGGGTCAGCATACTGAAACAGGTCTTAGAGAATTTTTTGATGCCGTCTGCTCCAAGCTCTGGTACTGTAGGACCAAGCCCTTTTGGGTATTGCTCAGTAATAATAACTGGCATTTCCAATAACTTGACAGCCTACACAAAAAAAACAAAAAACATGTGGCACAGTTAGGCTTTAGAATAATTTTTGTTATTTACAAACCTGTGTTAAAGACAAAACTAACTGTAAAACATATATGTACAAACAGCTAGAAATAACAAAGAAATCAAGCAAACTAATAACTGAATGATAACCTCTTCCCAGCTATATCAGCTACCTGTGCAAAATGGCCCTCTACCACTGAACAGAGGCACATAAACAACAATAGGTACTTTTACTAACAAGAATGCCTAGGTCAACCAAATGTTTGAAAACTTATGTCTGATTTTATTTTTTAATGTATATGACTTTGTTAATTGAAAGGGCACTGTTGAATAAACTAAGCCACAAAGCACATAAGGTAGAATCCAGTTAAGAGGAAATGCAGTTTAGTTGGAATTAAAAAAATGTCAACCAAAGCCCTTTTGCACATACGCCAGCTCTTCCACAAAACTCAACAATATAACTTTTGCACATAATACTACTACTTGCCCCATGTATAACATTTTAAACTGCTCTCTAAAACATTGCATTTTATCACAAGACCATGGCAAATAGAAGAAGTGCTCACATCAATAAGCCAATTCCTAAAAAGAAAAGATACAGCAGATTATATGAAGTGTGTGGTCCTTAATGGCAACATTGGGTGGATATGAAAAACTTGGCGTTACTGACTGAGTCCCTTCCAATTTTTTTTTTATTTCAAATTTGGTTCAATAGATGTTGTAAAAACGTATCACTCTATTGTAGAGTTAAATGATGAAACTCAGGGAATGAAAAAAACAAATAAAACTTATAAAAAGTTCTGCATTCTGGTTTTGACAATGTTTCACATGTAAAAACACACAATTTACAGGCTATATTTTGCTTAGCTCTTGTTATAGTTTAAACAAGAAAGATCTCTCAGGTTTGTTTTATAGGTGATGATTTAGTAAAAGTAAAGATGGCCTCTACATTGCTCATAATAGCTCATCCATTACAATGTCAGCCTGCACACAATGTTTTTTCCGGTTTTCCTACTGTGGTAACCTGTGTTCAGTTAACTAATGTGAAATTTTTTGTAGCTATTATTTCAGCAGAAGTATCTGCAGTTAAAATAAATTGGAATAAAAAAACACCAACAACACTGTGTGAAATGTGTAATTTATTTTATGGATTACAAAGAATGTTTCTTAAATGCAAAGAATGTTTTTAAGTTAAAAATAGCCAAATATTCACAAAGATCTAAGAAGACTTTGATAACTGTGCCCTTCCACATTTTCTGTAATTAGTTAAAAAGGAATAGGTAAATTTAAATTTAACCATGTTCCTGTTTCATGTCAGCAGCTCCCAAACCCCATTCCGTCTGTATAGTCATTTTAGTACAGTACATCTTCTCTTATAGACAATTATTAACATTTGTGTTGTCAAGGGAATTTGTATTACACACCACCCTGAAACGCATAATCTTGTCTGAATATGAAAGCTAAACCTGGTGGAAGTATTTAGTGGTTGGATGGGAGCTCCCTTGGGAATATCAAGAAAAAAACATTTATTTCCTTATGGACTAGAACAACTATTTTAATAAAAAAGGGCAACATGTTTGGTCTCAATGAGTTATAAATTATATTAACTGTATTCAACTAAAGAGCATTTTCTTTCATTAAGACACATATTCACTTTTTATTTACTTCATACTTTAAACTACTGTTTATGAATGGTTTTCAATATCTGTTATATGTTTCTTTCTTATAGCAGCAAGTCATTTTGAAAGTCTCCATCAACTTTGCACACCTGGGGATACATTTAATAGAGTTTTGACCTCTGGCTGGGCCATTTTTCTGAAGCCATTCCTTGGCTGACTTTGATGTGCGCTTTAGATTGTATCATGTTGGAAGGTGAAATTCCTACTCATCGTCAATTATCTGAGGCCAGCAGGTTTTGTGCCAAAATATCGTAATCTTTGGAACTATTCATTATGCCCTTTATCCTGATTAGAGCCCTTGTCCCAAATGAAGAGAAGTAGCCCCAACCCATGATACTGCTACCACCATGCCGCTTCACAGCAAGCATGATGTTCTTTGGGCGATGAGCTGTGTTGTCTTTGCAACAAACATATCTTTTAGAATTAAGGCCAAAATGTTCAACCATGGTCTCCTCAGACCATAAGACATTTTTCCACATGGTTTAGGGTCATTGAATGCATTTTTCTGCAAAATTTAGATTTAGGAGTGTACATATCTACTTCAGAGAGCTACTCTCAGGATTATACAGGGATCAAATAAGTGCAGTCAGTGGTTAATGTCAAGCATAGGTTAAGATGGCAGGAATAACTGGTATGATGGATAAATGCAGAATCCTAGATACAAAAGGTGAATTGCAGCACAGGGTAGCAGAATGACTAGGATTAAGCAGTTGGCAAATGAAGCAGGAGGTGCGATGCACAGATCCACGGGACAATCAGGAAAAAGGCAATCCAGCGGTTAGAAGCCGGGAAAATCCACAATATACCAGGAAGTAAGCAGGAGCAAGGTCAAATGAAGCCAGGTTCTGGTTCACAAGAGAAGGTGCATAATGTGGGAACAAAGCAGGAGTCAAATGCTAGGGAAGTCAGGATACAAACAGGAGTTACACAGCATGGACAATAGATGAACTGGCTCAGATTGCTGGGAAAGGCAGTCTCTTAAAGACCAGACACAGGTGCTTAGGATCCAGGAGTAATGATTGCTAAATTTTAATAATTGGATGAAAGTGGTAATCAATATTTTCTGTACACTAATATTTGTTGTGATGCGATTAGTACACAATCGAATAATTATTTTAGTAAATAACATGTAAATAAGTTGAATCTATTTATTTTAGTTAATATAAAATAGAATTTGGTGAAAAAGCTAATTGACATTTCCAACATATTAATATCATCAAGTTTGGTCTCATTCTGTTCGCAATCGTATGAGAACATTTCCGTTATCTATGTAGCGTTTGCACCTTGCAAACGCTAGTTATAAACATTATCACTCTTTCATACACCAAATAGCCAGTTCACAGGAATAATAAAAATCAGTTTATACAAACCTAGAAATGGGAATCTGAAGGACACCTGGAACAAAGAAGGAACAATGACTAGAGGAATGCCACATCGAGTTCTTGGGAGGTAAAGACCCTTCGATCTATGAGTGAAGACCTTAATACTGTAACGGTATCTTTGTGATGTCACTACTTTTTACAACTGTACGGTGTATAAATTTTTCACCTCAGACTTTTTAAACCAGCTCGTTCTTATAAAGCTTGAATTAGTGCTAACTAGTGCATGCATATGCACACCAAACTTTGCCTTGTAATACAACTGTGAATAAAACCGTTGTGCTTGAACGACAGCAATCGCATTGGAGAATCTTTACTTTATACGATACTACGGACATAACATGATGAAGGCTTAACCCCTTGCAGACAGAA
Source organism: Mixophyes fleayi (assembly GCF_038048845.1). Lineage (NCBI taxonomy): Eukaryota > Metazoa > Chordata > Amphibia > Anura > Limnodynastidae > Mixophyes > Mixophyes fleayi. Next base: position 44,814,091 of record NC_134412.1, read on the forward strand.
TCAGCTGAAGGTAGTGCAGCATCTATAGAGGAGATACTGAACTGCAGCCGGAAGCAGATTGGGACAGTAACCCCCCTCTTAAGGGTGGATACCAGACGCCCAAAAAGAAAGAAATTAGGATTGAGCAAAAAAGTCAGTATCATAATCTAATAACTCGGGAAAGCCAAAGGGCAGAAAATAAATAGAAACAGTGCTAGTGGAAAGAGGTGGCCCAACTTTCCTGGGCCACGGGGGGAGAGCAGGGGTCTCTGCCTGGGCGGCAGGAGAACAGGGGTCGCTTGGTACAACAATAAGACCAAAAATATTGATATTTGTTGGAGTATATAGCTCAGATTCAGACTGAGCACAAGTCTCTGGGGGCCCAGACTGAGCAGACAACTCAAAAGAAGGTCTGGACTGGGCAGACACCTATGACCATACGGAACTATGTGGTACTTGTGAACGAGCGGCAATATGAGACACATCTGACTGAACAGAGATGTGGGCACAAGTCTCTAGGGGCTCAGACTGTGCACACGTGTCACGGGCACTAGGAGTCTTTACCCAGGTATCACCAGATGATGGACTTACCAGAGCAGTATAGGTGGTAATATGGTACTCTGGTAGCGGGGTGATCCTGGAACAGGAGACAGCAGATGGTAAGAGAATACTCGTGGAAAGTCTATGACTAGCAGCACTGGTAATATATAGATAATTGTACACGAGGAACTGAATGGACAAGGAAACGTGAGGGTAGTCAGTGGTCTGCGGATAGCAAGTTGTACCACTGCTATAGTGAGGAGGAATGTCCAGAAGTAACGAGGAGGTGATGAGAGTCAGCGATCTGCGTATAGCAAGTTGTACCGCTGTCTAGGTGAGGGAATGGAATCCAGGTGGAGGTATCCGGGAAGTCAGTGGTCTGCGTTAGCAAGTTGTACCACTGCTATGTGAAAGGATACCGGAAACAGGTGACTCAGGAAACAGGGAACAGTGGTCTGCCTCTAACAAGTTGTACCACTGAAATATATATGTGAGGAGGAGCACGGGGAGATAAATGCAATGCAGAGTATACACGGGCACACTGAACTTGATCCCACGATGATATGCACAAAATAGTAATAACTGAGCAGCACTGCACAAATATACAAAGTCACAAGAACTATCCAGGCTATAAGGTAACACAGTCAAATGATGGCAACAGTCTCAGTGGATAGGAAACTCCAGAGGAGAACAACTCAGTCCAGCAAGGTATGCAATACACCAGCGCAGTCAATGATAAGTATGCATATCGTAGTTCAGGAGAGCAGGCTGTCAGAAAGAGGTGCAGGGATACCTGAGCGGCTGGAGGCCGGCAAGATACGAAGTCCCAGGAGGATGGAAGCGGTAACCAAGTAGGTGCAGCGCACAGATAGGTAGACCAGCAACGATGGAAACAATACTCAGGAAGCAGTAGTATATAGAACTGGACACCTGGAGATCACTGGAGAGTAGAGGTGGTATAACAGAGATGAAAGCAGCGGAGCGTTGATCCAATGCAGACAGGCGAGTTGACACAGGCAGGAACACTGTAGAAGCACGGAGAGCGGATCAGCTGGCTGCAGACACGAGGAGTACTGGAGGGTTGCGATGAGCAGGGCACTGCAGATACACGGAGGCAGCGGATAGGAATCAGCTGGTGCAGTCACGATGAAACACGGGAGAGTTGAGCTGAGCAGGATACAGTAGATACACGGAGGCAGCGGATAGGAATCAGCTGGTGCAGTCACGATGAAACATGGGAGAGTTGAAGTGAGCTGGAAACTGTAGAGCACGGAGGCAGCGGATAGGAATCAGCTGGTGCAGTCACGATGAAACACGGGAGAATTGAAGTGAGCTGGAAACTGTAGAGCACGGAGGCAGCGGATAGGAATCAGCTGGTGCAGTCACGATGAAACACAGGAGAGATGAAGTGGTCTGGAAACCACAAACGAACAACAGGAATCAGCAGGAGCTGAACACACGAGGAAACACAGGAACACCTTCAGAGGCTCATGAGGAATGAGACTCCAAGATCAGGCCATGAGGTATAGACCACAGGTGCTTTAAATAGGGAGTGTTGCCTGATCAGCCAATTAACTAAAAGGAACATGTACTGAAGGTTTGAAAGGGCTGCACATGCGCAGACCCTCAGGATGGTGGACGGCCACGGTTCCTAAACACACGGGAAGAAGCACTCACAGTCCGGTGAGTGACAACACGACTCAGAAAGTCCCCCGGGCTGGTCAGACGCCTTGGAAGGGGCAGCATTGTGAAGCATCTCTGACTGAAAGGTACCATATGGCACCTGTGACCACGCCATACTATGAGACACCACTGATCGAACTTAAACGTGAGGCAAGTCGGGCTGAACGGTACAGTGAGTCAACTCTAGCTGAACAGGCAGGATGGACAAGGCCCCCTCCTGAGCAGGCTGGAGGGCTCCGAAGCAGGCTGGAGGGACAGGGTTCTCTCTGGAGCAGGCTGGAGAAATTAATCCCAAGTTAAATTAATTCCTGGTGGTGATTTGGGTCTGCGCAGCCAGGAAATGCTCTGAGTTGGCACAGTAAAGGCATAGACTGTTGACCCTTCTGTGCATGTGTTCCTCCTCAGACAAAGTAGGTTGTGGGTGGCATACTTGTTTAGGGCCCTCAGTGGCTAGGGCCACAGATATTAGAACAGATGCAGCACAATTATCTTTATGACAAAGTAAAGTCTATGGAGGAGTTACTGTGGTCAGCATATTTTCTATGAAAAAAAAAATGTTGCTCCACAGGTATTTGAGCAGTAACCACACAGCATGGAGAAAATAAGCTGTTTAAACAACTCTTGCAACAATGTAGACACCTGTGCTATCTGAAAGCGGAGTTGTAATATGTCCACCTGGAGCATCTGGATGAGAGGAGTCTCAGAAGTAATAGTAGACATGGTCCTAGGATGTCAGACACTGAGTGCAAGAGAAAACACATTAGGAATCAGCAACAGCAGGCTCAAACTTTATAGCCAGTTCCTATTGTCACGATTCAGAGTATGAACACCATGGAAAGTTGTTGTAATGAAACAGAGTGACTACATTAACAGCACGGTTTGTACATGAAGCAAGTAAGTGCAGTCAATGGTTAATGGTAAGCACAGCTCAAGATAGCAGGAATAACTGGTATGATCGATAAATGCAGAATCCTAAACATAAAAGGTGAATTGCAGCACACAATAACAATATGACCAGGATTACCAGGTGAGCAGATGAAGCAGGAGACACTGGAATGAAGTGCAGTTTCAGATTACTACATTAGTCCGTGCTTTGTGCACTGGGGCACAGTCATGTTGGAATAGAAAAGGGCCTCTCTCAAACTGTTGGCACAAAGTTGGAAGCATAGCATTGTCCAAAATGACTTGGTATGCTAAAGCATTAAGACTGACCTATTCTGGAGATAAAGGGCCTAGCCCAAACCCTGGAAAACAGCCTCATAACATTATCCCTCCTCCACCAAACTTGACAGTTGGCATAATGCAGTCAGGCAGGTAACGATTTCCCAGCATCCAACAAACCCAGAGTCGCCCACCTGACTGCCAAACACAGAAGCATGAATCGTCACTCCACAGAACACGTTTCCACTGTTCCATAGTCCAGTGTCGGTATGCTTTACAGCACTCCATACTACGCTTGCCATTGGTCTTCATGATGTGAAGATTGCATGCAGCTGTTTGGCAATGGAAACCCCATCCATTAAGATTTTGCCGCACAGTTTTTGTGCTTACATTGATGCCAGTGGAAGTTCGTAACTCTTTAGTTATGGAATCAGCAGTGCGTTGGCGACTTTTACACACCATGTGCCTTAGCAGTCGTTGACCCTGCTCCTTTATTTTAAGTGGTCTTTCACTACGTGGCTGAGTTGCTGTTGATCCTAAACGCTTCCACTTTCTATTAATATCACTTACAGTTGAAAGGTGGCATCCTATCACAGTACAACGCTTGAAGTCACTGAGCTCTTCAGAACGACCCATTTTGGATCCCAAATGCTTGCAAATGGAGACTGCATGGCTAGGTGCTTGATTTTATACACCTCTGGCAAAGAGTCTGATAGAAACACCTAATTTCAATAATTAACAGGTACGGCAAATACTTTTGTCCATGGTGTGTGTGTGTGTGTGTGTGTGTATGTGTGTGTATACACACACACATACATATTATATACAGTATATAAACATAGACATAGATAAATATTATGGAGACCAAAGAAGATAAGGATGGGCGCAAAGACGGGGGGGGGAAGGGTGAGGAATGGGAAAGTAATGTGAATATATGATATGGATAGACAATTATATGGTTACTTAAAAACACTACACCCGATATGCGCAGTGTATATACCTGCATCAACTTATAATGTTCTTACAGTAAATGCGGCTTATATTGCATGAAGTCCTCTTTGTAAATGTCCTGTTATTGGAATAATCCAAAATGCTATTCCACTGGTTATAATCTTGAGCTAGAGGATAAAGTCTGTGGTAATGGTAATCTCCGTCCTCTCTCCTTTCTCAGTGTGTTGCATGCAAACCAGAAAGAGGTATGTATAGTGAAGTACCGCTAGGTACATTTATTAGACATAAATAAAAACAAATTTACACTCACATTATGCAAGTATGAGGATTCCTTGAAAGTTATCTTTCAGGATCCCAGCACTGGAGTGTGAACCTTGCCTGCTCAGCGATGCGATGTAAATGCACAGCTTACTGGCCACGGCTCCATACTGCACAGGGGAACTCCGTGACGTTGCTGGGTGTTGATAAGGGATCGTTCTTGACTGTGATTGGGCCCAACGCATTTCGTCATCAATTATGATCCCTGATGAAGTCATAATTGATTCATATGTCTATCCATATCATATATTCACATTACTTTTCCATTTCTCCTCCTTCTCCCCTGTCTTTGTACCCATCCTTATCTCCTTTGGTTTCCACATCTTTTGAGAGAATTTTTTCAGGCATACACCCCCCCCCCCCCCACCCCCAACAGGATGGTGGCAGCATTTATTACCCTTCCCCTGATCCTAGAGAGCGCTGACCTCTCCACTTTCTTGATATAGATAAATATTATATTATATATATATATATATGTACACAAACACACACTCACACGCACCTATCAGCCACAACATTAAAACTTCCTGCATAATATTGTGTAGGTCTCCCTTGAGCAGCCAACACAGCTCTGACCTATCAAGGCATGGACTCCATAACACCTCTGATGGTGTCCTGTGTGTTATCTGGCATCAGGACAATAACAGCAGATCCCATAAGTCCTGTAATTTATGAGGTGGGTATCTATGGCTCTAACTTTTTTTTCCAGCACATCTCACAGATGCTCAATCAAACGAAGATCTGGGGAATTAGGAGGCCAAATGAACACCTTGAACTCTTTGACATGTCCTTCAAACCTGAGCAATTTTTGCAAAATCGGCAGGGCGCACGATCCTGCTGAAAGAGGCCACGGTCATCAGGAAATACCATTGCCATGAAGTGATGTACCTGGTGTGCAACAATGTTTAGGTAGGTGGTACGTGTCAAAGTAACATCCTCATGAATACCAGGACCCAATGTTTCCCAGCAGAACATTGCCCAGAGCATCATACTGCCTCCGCTGGCTTGCCTTCTTCCCACAGTGCATCCTGGTACCATCTTTTCCCCAAGGTAAACAATGCACACGGGTATCCACATGATGTGAAAGAAAACATGATGCATCAGATCAGGCCACTATCTTTCATTGCTCTATGGTATAGTTCTGGTGCTAATGTGATGATTGTGCTTTTGACAGTGGACAGTGGTCATTATGTGCACTTTGACTGGTCTGCGACTATGCAGCCTCAAATGCAGGAATCTGCAATGCACTGTATGTTCTGACACCTTTCTATCATAGCCACTATTAACTTGGTAGGTACTAAACACTGCATACCAGGAATACCCCAGAAGACCCAGTCGTCTAGCAATCACTATTTGGCCCTTGTCAAAGGCGCTGAAATCCTTACGCTTGCCCATTTTTTCTGCTCCTAACATATCAACTTCAACAACTGACTGTTCACTTGCTGCCTAATATATCCCACCCCTTGACCGGTACCATTGTAACAAGATAATCAAATATTATTCACTTTACTTGTCAGTGGTTTAATGTTGTGGCTGATCGGTGTGTGTATATAACAGCCAAATTGCACTGTGGTTGCCTTCACTGTCGGTCTCTGAAAGACTGACTACACTGCTACTGGAATTTCAGTATATGAAGCACTCTACATGAAATTTATCTCTGTGAAAGTGAACATTGAGAATGGAATGAATACAGAGATACGCCGTGCTATCTTCCAGGTGGTAAGTAGTACTTCCCAAGAAGCTATATCCACACTGAGTGCATATCATCATCATCTCATTTATTTATATAGCGCCACTAATTCCGCAGCGCTGCATATGCATCTTTTCCCCATGTGGACCATCAATACTGCTCACTCTCTCCCCAAAGCTACTAGCATGAGACATATATATATATATATATATATATATATATATATATATATATATATATATATATATATATATATAAAATATATAAATGCTTAGTGGCATGTGTTAGTCTGTCTGTGTGTGTGTGTGTGTGTGTGTGTGTGTGTGTAAAAAATAAAACCAAGCTGCAGCGCCACCTGCTGGGCGGAGTTATACACTGACCTACTAAATTCTTGGTGTGTGTGGACAAAAAAAATTCAGAAAGGGCTGAAATTTGGTATACTAAGATGTTTTTAATTTGTTAATTTAATTTGTTAATTGTTAAAAGTGTTTACAAAGATTTTAAAAAAATATATATATATTTCTTGAAGGAGAAGTGACAGTTGGGAGTGGTTGGTGGTTGCCGGGGGTGACAGTGGGGAGTGGTTGGTGGTTGCCGGGGGTGACAGAGTGAGAGGAGTGTGATACTCAGGACCGCTGAGAGAGATCCCTGTGTCTGGATAGACATCTGGATAGATGTGGCGATGAAAATGAAGGATGAGGTGATGGAGTAGAATGATGAGGTGGTGACAAGTGGACAAAACCACGTTAAAAAAGGGCGCTTACGTCGGGAAGTAACGCTCTTCCCCTGAGGAGGCCTGGGCTATGGCCCAAATGCATGACAAGAACCTTTTTAACACCTTAAGTAGCTTGATTTGACTAGAATGCATGAGTATCATGCACGGGTTAACTTGTATATATATATATATATATATATATATATATATATATATACACACACACATGAATAAATACAGACAGAAGATATATATGGCGCTAATCACCACAGCGTGTATACTAGGAGAAATATCTCAAAACACATTTACATAAAATCAGTCCCAAACAGAAAGTCCATATAAGTATCACTTAACTCCTATACGAGTGGCAGCCTTGATAGCCTGAAACCAGATGGTCGGTCCGGACAAGGAAAATACTGCAACAAAAAGACAGGCAGGGCGCCTCTAAGTGTAGCATCAAATGTATAGGGTGTATACGGCTGTATTCAGCGTTACTTCCATTACCTCATGTGAGTTTTTTATTACATTTTAATTAAAATTTTTGTATGCATACCAAATCATCTTCTTTTTTCAATCTGATCCATTTCCGCCATTTGAATGAGGTTAAGCTACTATCAAGTCTCTTGAGATGTGAGATTCCTCATGATATCTGGTACGCAGATTTTAGATATATTTCTTACACTCACATGGGTGTCCTGTAATGATATCTGGGATCTAGGTCTCAGACACTCCATAGAATCGCGGGGTGTACTGGTGAACTGCCCCTATTGAATACATTACGGCATTATACTATGTTTGCTTTTTTCACATTGATGTGCTGACTGGCAGAGATTTGGAGGAATACGACCATAGCAGAGGCTACTCCATCTTATCTATGATACCCACTGCTGCTTACCTTACGGTACGCATGTTATTACTTATTCCCACCCTATACATTTGATGCTACACTTAGAGGCGCCCTGCCTGTCTTTTTGTTGCAATATATATATATATATATATTAGGGATGAGCGCACTCGGATTTATGAAATCCGAGCCCACCCGAACGTTGCGGATCCGAGTCGGATCCGAGACAGATCCGGGTATTGGCGCCAAATTCAAAAGTGAAACTGAGGCTCTGACTCATAATCCCGTTGTCGGATCTCGCGATACTCGGATCCTATAAATTCCCCGCTAGTCGCCGCCATCTTCACTCGGGCATTGATCAGGGTAGAGGGAGGGTGTGCTGTTTAGTTCTGTGCTGTTTAGTTCTGTGCTGTTTAGTTCTGTGCTGTTTAGTTCTGTGCTGTTTAGTTCTGTGCTGTTTAGTTCTGTGCTGTTTAGTTCTGTGCTGTGCTGTGCTGTGCTGTGCTGTGCTGTGCTGTGCTGTGTTCTGCAGTATCAGTCCAGTGGTGCTGTGTGCTGTGCTCTGTCCTTCTGAGGTCAGTGGTGCTGCTGGGTCCTGTGCTGTGTCCTGTTCAGTCCAGTGGTGCTGTGTCCTGTGCTCTGTGCTTCTAAGGGCATAGTTATTTCCCCATTATTCCCAAGTTTTTAAAAAATAAAAAAAAAGTAAAAAAAAAAAAAAAATTAAAAAAAAAAAATATATATAATAATTATAACCAAATTTGCAAAACCAATCCAGCAGTATAAGTCCATTGGTACTGCAATATTACCAAGTTCACACATTCTGCAGTATCTTGTGCTACATATAATGGAGACCAAAAATTTGGAGGATAAAGTAGGGAAAGATCAAGACCCACTTCCTCCTAATGCTGAAGCTGCTGCCACTAGTCATGACATAGACGATGAAATGCCATCAACGTTGTCTTCCAAGCCCGATGCCCAATCTCGTAGTACCGGGCATGTAAAATCCAAAAAGCCCAAGTTAAGAAAAAGTAGCAAAAAGAGAAACTTTAAATCATCTGAGGAGAAACGTAAAGTTGCCAATATGCCATTTACGACACGGAGTGGCAAGGAACGGCTTAGGCCCTGGCCCATGTTCATGACTAGTGGTTCAGCTTCACCCACGGATCTTAGCCCTCCTCCTCCTCCCCCCCCCTACAAAAAATTGAAGAGAGTTATGCTGTCAGCAACAAAACAGCAAACAACTCTGCCTTCTAAAGAGAAATTATCACAAATCCCCAAGGCGAGTCCAAGGGTGTTGGTGGTTGTCAAGCCTGACCTTCCCATCACTGTACGGGAAGAGGTGGCTCGGGAGGAGGCTATTGATGATGTAGCTGGCGCTGTGGAGGAACTTGATGATGAGGATGGTGATGTGGTTATTGTAAATGAGGCACCAGGGGGGGAAACAGCTGATGTCCATGGGATGAAAAAGCCCATCGTCATGCCTGGTCAGAAGACCAAAAAATGCACCTCTTCGGTCTGGAGTTATTTTTATCCAAATCCAGACAACCAATGTATGGCCATATGTAGCTTATGTAAAGCTCAAATAAGCAGGGGTAAGGATCTTGCCCACCTAGGAACATCCTCCCTTATACGTCACCTGAATAACCTTCATAGTTCAGTGGTTAGTTCAGGAACTGGGGCTAGGACCCTCATCGGTACAGGGACACCTAAATCCCGTGGTCCAGTTGGATACACACCAGCAACACCCTCCTCGTCAACTTCCTCCACAATCTCCATCAGATTCAGTCCTGCAGCCCAAGTCAGCAGCCAGACTGAGTCCTCCTCAATACGGGATTCATCCGAGGAATCCTGCAGCGGTACGCCTACTACTGCCACTGCTGCTGTTGCTGCTGTTAGTCGGTCATCTTCCCAGAGGGGAAGTCGTAAGACCGCTAAGTCTTTCACAAAACAATTGACCGTCCAACAGTCGTTTGCCATGACCACAAAATACGATAGTAGTCACCCTATTGCAAAGCGTATAACTGCGGCTGTAACTGCAATGTTGGTGTTAGACGTGCGCCCGGTGTCCGCCATCAGTGGAGTGGGATTTAGAGGGTTGATGGAGGTATTGTGTCCCCGGTACCAAATCCCCTCGAGATTCCACTTCACTAGGCAGGCGATACCAAAAATGTACAGAGAAGTACGATCAAGTGTCCTCAGTGCTCTTAAAAATGCGGTTGTACCCACTGTCCACTTAACCACGGACATGTGGACAAGTGGTTCTGGGCAAACGAAGGACTATATGACTGTGACAGCCCACTGGGTAGATGCATCCCCTTCCGCAGCAACAGCAACAGCTGCATCAGTAGCAGCATCTACAAAATGGCTGCTCATGCAAAGGCAGGCAACATTGTGCATTACAGGCTTTAATAAGAGGCACAACGCTGACAACATATTAGAGAAAATGAGGGAAATTATCTCCCAGTGGCTTACCCCACTTAGACTCTCATGGAGATTTGTGGTGTCAGACAATGCCAGTAACATTGTGCGGGCATTAAATATGGGCAATTTCCAGCACGTCCCATGTTTTGCCCACACCATTAATTTGGTGGTGCAGCATTACCTCAAGAGTGACAGGGGTGTGCAGGAGATGCTTGCGGTGGCGCGCAAAATTGCTGGACACTTTCGGCATTCAGCCAGTGCCTACCGCAGACTAGAGGCACATCAAAAAAGCATGAACCTGCCCTGCCATCACCTCAAACAAGAGGTTGTGACGCGCTGGAACTCCACCCTCTATATGCTGCAGAGGATGGAGGAGCAGCAAAAGGCCATTCAGGCCTACACAGCCACCTACGACATAGGCAAAGGAGTGGGGATGCACCTCAGTCAAGCGCAGTGGAGACTGATTTCCGTGTTGTGCAAGGTTCTGCAGCCATTTGAACTTGCCACACGAGAAGTCAGTTCCGACACTGCCAGCTTGAGTCAGGTCATTCCCCTGATCAGGCTGTTGCAGAAGCAGCTGGAGAAAGTGAGGGAGGAGCTGGTAAGCCATTGCGATTACACCAAGCATGTAGCTCTTGTGGATGTAGCCCTTCGTACGCTTTGCCAGGATCCGAGGGTGGTCACTCTTTTAAAGTCAGAGGAATACATTCTGGCCACCGTGCTCGATCCTCGGTTTAAAGCGTATGTTGTGTCTCTGTTTCCGGCGGACACAAGTCTACAGCGGTGCAAAGACCTGCTGGTCAGGAGATTGTCCTCTGAAGAGGACCGTGACATGCCAACAGCTCCACCCTCATTTTCTTCCACATCTATGGCTGCGAGGAAAAAGCTCAGTTTTCCCAAAAGAGGCACTGGCGGGGATGCTGATAACATCTGGTCCGGACTGAAGGACCTGCCAACCATTGCAGACATGTCTACTCTCGCTGCATTGGATGCTGTCACAATAGAAAAAATTGTGGATGATTACTTTGCTGACACCATCCAAGTAGACATGTCAGACAGTCCATATTGTTACTGGCAGGAAAAAAAGGCAGTTTGGAAGCCCCTGTACAAACTGGCTCTATTTTACCTGAGTTGTCCCCCCTCCAGTGTGTACTCGGAAAGAGTTTTTAGTGCAGCGGGGAACCTGGTCAGTGAGCGGCGAAGGAGGTTGCTTCCTCACAACGTTGAAAAAATGATGTTTATAAAAATGAATAATCAATTCCTCAATGAAGTACAGCACTGCCCTCCAGATACTACAGAGGGACCTGTGGTTGTGGAGTCCAGCGGGGACGAATTGATAATGTGTGATGAGGAGGAAGTACACACTGTAGGGGGAGAGGAATCAGAGGTTGAGGATGAGGACGACATCTTGCCTCAGTAGAGCCTGTTTAGTCTGTACAGGGAGAGATGAATAGCTTTTTTGGTGTGGGGGCCCAAACAAACCAATCATTTCAGCCAAAGTTGTTTGGTAGGCCCTGTCGCTGAAATGATTGGTTTGTTAAAGTGTGCATGTCCTATTTAAACAACATAAGGGTGGGTGTGAGGGCCCAAGGACAATTCCATCTTGGACCTTTTTTTTTTGCATTATATGACCAATCAACAGTCGTTTGCCATGTTCAAAAAGTAAAACAAAATTTAAAAAAATACAAGAAATTAAACCAAAAGTAAAATGCCGTGTCATAATTTAAAACAAGAGGTATTGACGTGCTCTAAAACTACTGTATTGTTGTTTATATTTTATAAACACTACACTTGACAGCTTGAGTCTTTCAATAAAAAAGTAACTGTCCATTGCACGAATATTTGCAACAGGGACAATTTTAGGGTTAAGAAAGTCAACTAATAACACTTCGACGCTGTCTGTCTTTATAAACACTACACTTGGAAGTTGGAGGAGGTATTGTGGCCCCGGCACCAAATTTACTACCGGGGCCACTCCACTGTGCAGTCCATATTTAGGTGTATCAGATATTAAACAACGGTGACAGTTGATGCCCAATTTTTTAATTATATTGTGGCCTCGGTACCAAATTGTGTACCGGGGCCACCACACTACGCAGTCCAGATACTTGTTTGGTGGAATTCAGACCAGTTGAGGGTTTTATTATTATATTGTGTGGACCACTCTATCTATACCACACTACAACTCTATACCACTCTATTTCATACTTTAATTCTATTTCATACTTTAATTCTATTTCATACTTTAATTCTATTTCATACTTTAATTCTATTACTAATTACCATAAAGAGGAACAAAATAAACCAATTTTACCAAAAGTATAATATGACTTAGACTTACAAACACTACACTTGAAAGATGGTGCCTTTAAATGAAAAAGTCAGTCTTCATTGCACGACTATGTGCAACAGGGACAGTTTTTTGGGTTTACAAAGTCAAACAATAACACTTTGACCCTGTCTGTCTGGGATCTCAATGACGAATTGTCTGTACCATGTTTGGAGGAGGTATTGTGGCCCCGGTATCAAATTGGGTACCGGGGCCACCCCACTATGCAGTCCAGATACTTGTTTGGTGGAATTCTGACACGTGGAGGGTTTTTTAATTATATTGTGGCCTCGGTACCAAATTGTGTACCGGGGCCACCACACTACGCAGTCAAGATAGATAGATGCGTATTGCGTATCATAGATAAAGTACATTCAGTGGTGTGGGGCAAATTGAAAAATATTCAAAATGCACTGACATTATCAAAAACAAGAGGTTGTCACACGCTAAAACTCCAACATGTATATGATGGAGAGGATGGAGGAGCAGCCGTATGTGTAGTGTAATGCAGATCTGTTGAAGGTTTTTTATATATTTTATTGTGGTGCCCAGTGCCCACTCCTCTACGCAGTCCAGGTACATTTATTGGTGCGAATCATAAAAGTTCAGGGTTTTTAATATATTGTGGTGACCCACTCCTCTACGCAGTCCAGGTACAATTATTGGTGCGAATCATAAAAGTTCAGGGTTTTTAATATATTGTGGTGACCCACTCCTCTACGCAGTCCAGGTACATTTATTGGTGCGATTCATAAAAGTTCAGGGTTTTTAAGATATTGTGGTGACCCACTCCTCTACGCAGTCCAGGTACATTTATTGGTGCGATTCATAAAAGTTCGGGGTTTTTAAGATATTGTGGTGACCCACTCCTCTACGCAGTCCAGGTACATTTATTGGTGCGAATCATAAAAGTTCAGGGTTTTTAATATATATTGTGGTGACCCACTCCTCTACGCAGTCCAGGTACATTTATTGGTGCGATTCATAAAAGTTCGGGGTTTTTAAGATATTGTGGTGACCCACTCCTCTACGCAGTCCAGGTACATTTATTGGTGCGAATCATAAAAGTTCAGGGTTTTTAATATATATTGTGGTGACCCACTCCTCTACGCAGTCCAGGTACAATTATTGGTGCGATTCATAAAAGTTCAGGGTTTTTAATATATTGTGGTGACCCACTCCTCTACGCAGTCCAGGTACATTTATTGGTGCGAATCATAAAAGTTCAGGGTTTTTAATATATATTGTGGTGACCCACTCCTCTACGCAGTCCAGGTACATTTATTGGTGTGAATCATAAAAGTTCAGGGTTTTTAATATATATTGTGGTGACCCACTCCTCTACGCAGTCCAGAAAGATACCTTGTTGCAACGTTTTGGACTAATAACTATATTGTGAGGTGTTCAGAATACACTGTAAATTAGTGGAAATGCTTGTTATTGAATGTTATTGAGGTTAATAATAGCCTAGGAGTGAAAATAAGCCCAAAAACTTGATTTTTAAACTTTTTATGTTTTTTTCAAAAAAAATCCGAATCCAAAACCTTAAATCCGAACCGAGACCTTTCGTCAAGTGTTTTGCGAGACAAATCCGAACCTCAAAAATAACGAAAATCCGGATCCAAAACACAAAACACGAGACCTCAAAAGTCGCCGGTGCACATCCCTAATATATATATATATATATATATATATATATATATATATATATATTAGATATATATATATGCACTTTGGTTTCACTATTGCAATTCTGAATTGAATGTTAATTTAACCATGTTTATCAATGCATAATCAACATTTAATCTCCTGCTCACCTAAAGGCCAAGCTCTAAAAGCAGCGAGACTGATGATCTATCCTAGTCATTCAACTCATCTGAAGTTGATCCTTCATTGGGAAGCAAACCTATTTTAGATTCAAACTGCATTCTGGCAATTACGCCTTCCCAACTTGCTAATATGGCACCAGGAAAACTTTTATTTCTCCAGATCTTCACCCCAAATTATTACTTTGTGCTCATGCCTCCCAGTTTATCGGACTTGCAGAAATTAAGAAGACTGAAGTGTTAATTTTCCAGACTTCTGGTGACCCACGCCTTGCTAGGATGTGAAAAAATTCATGTCAGCCTGTTCCATTTGACAGAAACCTCTCAGTCCATTATTCCCACTCCCCATTCTAGAAAGATTAACGTGCCAGACCCTTTGGCTTGCTTACTAGATCCTTCGGTAGCTCTTCCTGGATTCCAGCGTCCTGTGTTTCCCAGCTAATCCTGGAATGCAAGGTCCTGTGCATCTCTGATAATAGTGACATCCAGCATCCTGTGCTTCTCAGATGATCCTGGTATCCAGTACCCAATACTCTCTGCATATCCTGGTATCCTATGTCAGATACTTTTCTGTGTATCCTGTTATCTTGCCTGTGAACACTCGTTACACGTGTTAGTCTCTCCTGGTATCCACCCAGGAACCACAACCTGCATAGTGTTATATAAAAATACATTTCAGCCAACCAGGGTGATTGGGTTGACTTACTTCCATAGGTAGAATTTGCTCAAAACAACTCCCACCTTCCCACTTTGATGGTCAGTCTTTTGAATTCAGGTGGTGGATTCCATTCTTTGGAACTTTTCTAACATTTGGTCCAAAGTGAAGAGAAACCAAATGAAACTTTATAGCGCAAAGTCAAAGCGAATAGGAAGAGACTAATCTAGTTCCCAAAATCCAGGAGACAAGGTGTGGCTGTCAACTTGATATCTTTGTCTCCATATCTATGAGGTTTGCTCCTCGCTTTATTGATCCTTTTAAGATTTTGGAAGTAATTAATTAATCTGTCAGTCATCAGGTTGGAACTTCCTCATTCCATACGTGTGTCTAATGTTTTCCATGTTTTTTTTTTATTTAGTTTTTAAACTTCTTGATCAAGTTTTGCACTGTTAGATCCCCTCCAACTTTCATTACTGTGAAAGAACAATACGAGGTTAATGAAATCCTTGATACCCACAACTTTAGGGTGTTTGATGTCCGGATGGGGTACCGCTATGCGCCAGCCCTTCATTTACTGGACTTTGTACCCTGTAATCTATCCTTCTTCACTCAGCCGCTGCTTCTATGCGGTGAGCATGCAGCATTTCCTGACCAATATAACTTGCAGTTAGATATCTGCTGATGTCACAGGCTGAAAGGTTTAAATGAGCCCAGTCTATTTAAACCTGACTCTGAGCACTAATAAATGGCAGAGTTTTCTGAGTCTTTGGTTTTGGCGTAAAACTTTTCCTGTCAGTTCTAAGTCTGTGTCACACTTCCCGGCACTCTTTCTGGTTCTTGATTCCAGACTGTCCTTATTTCTCTTCTGGTTCTGGTTTGGCATTTCACTGACTGTTTGGGTACAGGAACACCGGTGGCCTAACCTATATTCATCACACCATTTCAACACTCCACAATCAGTACAGTACCAGATGGTCACACCAGGAGGCAACACAGAGGGTTGCAACCTGCAGACCTTCTAGCATTGAATTCCAAAACTCCTTACAGTTATCCTTGGTGAAAATCAGGGGTACGTTAGACTATGGGCTAGATTTACTAAGCTGCGGGTTTGAAAAAGTGGGGATGTTGCCTATAGCAACCAATCAGATTCTAGCTGTCATTTTGTAGAAAGTACTAAATAAATGAAAGCTAGAATCTGATTGGTTGCTATAGGCAACATCCCCACTTTTTCAAACCTGCAGCTTAGTAAATCTAGCCCTATGTGTCTCTGCTCTGCCAGCATTAACCTTGGCTGACACAGTGAATGCATTATTTCCAATGTCGGTTGTAACCTGTCTTGTCACAACACCCCATAGCCCTGACATGTGCAGAATATGGAATTTTTCTGTCACATTCAGAGAGTGACCAGTTCCTGCTAGAAATTTTTGCAACTCCTTTAAATGTGGCATAGGCCTCTTTGTATCCTTCCTGAAGAGTTTTCTCCTTGACTGGTCATCCACTTTGGAGGGATATACTGATCTTGGCAATGTCCTTCTGTGCCACATTTTCGCCACTTACTGATGATAGTTGAAATTCTTTTATCTCTCCTGATTGGTGCCATTCAACAATGTGATCTCATAGATATTTAAAAGGTCCTCGCAGATAGCTGGGGTTTTGGGGCTGTGGGAGATGGTTTGGGTGCTGTTGGCAATTTACATATGGGCAGGGGTACATGGGAAACAACAGTCATCTTCTTTATTGACTTAATTTAGGGTTTGGCTAAGTATAATATGAGATGCTCAGTCAGTGTTGTAGAAATGTAGACTAGTCCAAGACTTTACATTGTTATACTTGCACTTTAGATCCCTTTCTAATGAGAATTGCTTAATAAATAACAAAATGCACTGTTTGTGTAAACAAATATTTAAGTTACTCAATGTGGAGAATTTTACTGGTAAATAGTTTCAGACTAGTGCTGTCCTGTATCTTTGGCATATTAGAGAACATATCCAAAAGTTTGTGTTGCAATATATATTTAATATGTTGACCAGCACATTTTATTCACATCCTGCCCCATAAGGTACACATATATATGTAATGCTGTGGTCTTATTCCCTTGTATGACAAACATTTTTTTCTTTCACCACCCTAAGCCAACAGCAAAAAAATTACAGCCAGTAAAGTGATTATGCCGATTTAACATATGCGATAGTGTTATAGCAAATGAACATAAACTTTCTTGTCACACATCATCATCAGCTATTTATATAGTGCCACTAATTCTGCAGCGCTGTACAGAGGATTCATTCACATCAGTCCCTGCCCCATTGGAGCTTACAGTCTAAATTCCCTATCATACACAGAGACAGGGAGAAATTAAGGTCAATTTTTATAACTGACAATTATCCTACTAGTATGATTCTGGAGTGTGGAAGGAAATCGGAGCACCTGGTGGAAACTCACGCAATAGGAAGCAGAAGAAATGCAGTCAGAAAACACAAGAGAGGAGGGCGATAGGGGGTCAGGAGAAGAGATGTAGAGTTGAATGTCATCAGTGTAGAGGTGGTACTGGAGACCAAATGAAGAGATGAGATCACCCAGGAAGGTAGTGTACAGTGAGAAAAGAAAAGAACTGAGAACAGAGCCCTGAGGGACTCCAATTGGGAGGGTGGAGGAGGGGGAGGATGAGTCAGGAGTGGAAACAGAGAAAGAACGGTTGGCAAGGTTAATGGTGAACCAAGTGAGGACAGAGCCAGAGAGGTCGAGAGAAAGAAAGGTCTGCAGAAGGAGGGGCTGGTACACGGTGTCAAAGGCTGCAGAGAGGTCCAAGAAAATGAGCAGGGAGAAGTCGCCCCTGGATTTGGCAGATAGGAGGTCATTAGTAACTTTGGCCAGGGCGGTTTCAGTGGAGTGGAGGGGCCAGAATCCAGATTGGAGGGGATCGAGGAGGGAGTTAGCAGAGAGGTGACTGAAGAGACGGTTGTAGACAATCCGCTCAAGTAGTTTAGAGGCAAAGGGGAGAAGAGATATGGGGCAGTAGTTAGCTAGAGAGGTGGGGTCAAGGTTGGGTTTCTTAAGAATGGGAGATAAGGGTTTGTTTGAAGGAGGGGACAAGGCCAGTGGAGAGTGGCAGATTGAGGAGGAGTTCAAGGTGGGAGCACACAGTGGGGGAGAGGGAGCGAAGGAGGTGAGAAGGGATAGGATCCAGCTGACAGGTAGAAGGGGGTGGAAGAAAGAATGAGCTTCATCACCTGAGTTGGAAGGAGCACCAGAGTTGGCTATTGCAGGAAGATGGAGCAATGACGGTGGCTGGAGTGTGCGACGAGGTGGAGATGTCCAATCTGATAGTCTTAATTTTAGAGGAGAAAAAGGAAGGCGAAGCCAGGTGGCAGAAAGGGAGAGCGGGATGGGGGAAGGGAGGGGGCAGAGAGTTATGTGTGGCAAAGAGGCTGCGGGATTGGAGGACTGAGAAGAAATGAGGGACTTAAAGAAGGATTGTTTGGCAAGGGAGAGGGCGGAGCTGTAGGAGGAGAGAATATCTAATATATCCATATCTCTCTCATATATATATATATATATATATATATATTTATATTTATTTGGAAAGACTGCACTCGCATCTTCAAGCAAATCCTCCTTTGGGGTGCTCCACAATAGCTCCCACTTCCATAGCAGCTAACACATATTCAAAAAGAAGAGAGGGCACTCACCATTTAAAACAAATATATTATTCTTTATTTTCAATCCAGTTCGGTAATTATATAAATATATATATATATATATATATATATATATACACACACATATACATACATAAATATATATACACACACACACACATACATATATATATATATATATATATATATATATATATATATATACACACACACATACATACGCATACATACAGTCAGTCTGTGAAGTCGATGTGTTGAAAGCAAGAAAAATGGGCAAGCGTAAGGATCTGAACAACCTGGACAAGGGCCTAATTGTAAAGGCTAAACAACTGGGTAAGAAGGTCTCTAAAACAGCAGGTCTTGTGGGGTGTTACTGGTATGCAGTGCTTAGTAACTACCAAAAGTGGTCCATGGATGGACAACTAGTGAACCGTGACAGGGTTATGGACACTCATGTGCTTGAGGAGCGAAGGCTAGCCTGTCTGGTTCAATCCCACAGAAGGGATACTGTAACAGAAATTGCTGAAAAAGTTAATGCTGGCTATGATAGAAAGGTGTCAGAACACACAGTGCATCCAGCTTGCTGAGTATGGGCCTGTGTAGTCACAGACCGGTCAGAGTGCCTATGCAGACCCTTGTCCACCACCAATGGGCACATGAATGCCAGAACTGGACCATGGAGCAATGGGTCCTGCCATTCATGTTAAAGTTACTTTGACATGTACCACCTGAACATTGATGGTTGTGGCCACTTTCAGCATGAAAAACAAGTCTGAGCCATGGAGGCCCCACTTCACAACTCACAGAACTTTTAAAGGATCTGTTACTAAGGTCTTGGTGCCAGATACCACATGACACATTCAGAGGTCTTGTAGAGTCCATTACTCGATAGGTCAGAACTGTTAAGAGGTGGTACAAGGTGGACCTACAGAACATTAGGCAAGTGGTTTTAATGTTGTATCTATTATATATATATATATATATATATATATATATATATATATATATATATATAGAGGCAAAAAGGGCAGTTTTCCACAGACCTTTTAGGGAGAGACTAATAATTCCTCTGACAATCTGCAGGGTTAAAAGTGGAGCACATGGCTGTAATTGTCTAAGGGTTCAGTTAGTTAGTGCTAGGGAGGAAGCATAAGTAGCTTCTTTCTGTTGAGGGCAGGGTGACCGAAACCAGCCAGTGAGGGGACTGTGTCTAGCTAGCAGCAAGGTTGCGTGGAATTGTAAATACTTTTGTTTGTTTGAGTTGCTGGGACTACAAGAGTTGCAGTCTGTACCACCCTGACAACTCTAAATAAAACTACAGTAAACTGATTCAGCAAAGCTGTGTCAGCAGCATTTGTTTGGCGTTCTTTTCACTACACACACACACGGACTTCTTATTTTCCAGGCCTCTACGCCGAAGGATTCCTGTGTTATATTTGTGTCATCACAAAATCTTTCTCTTCACAGCAAGTAGTAATGTCACTAATAAAGATATTAAAGCGGACTGATCCAAGCACAGATTCTTGAGGAACTCCACTGTTAAAATGTCGCTCTTCTAAATCCATTGGTTAAGTGTCTCAAGTTTTTGTGTAACTGCAATTTGCAATTTATATATGGCTTTCCCCCTATTGATCTTTGAGCTGCCCAACATAAACCATGAATTTGTGCTGTACAGTAAGTATTACTTTTATTGTTTGTCATGGGGGGGGGCTAAAACTTCAATTATTCCAATATTTTCTTATTCTGTTTATATGTCAGTATAATTTACCTTGTGGATGTAATACACATTATTTGATGCTATTTTGTATGTTTGGGGAACTTAATTGTACTACTTCTCTAGTTTTGTAGCAACACAGTCAGTACTTCTCAGTATCTGTGTACATGTATTGAGTATTTCTACACAAAAAAAAAAAATGAAATTTCTTTTGTCTGTCATGACAGACCAGTTTACGCTAAATATATTTGTCCGAGAAATCTTGGGAATATTTTTGCATCTGAAATGGAATTGAGACAACATTGTAGTTTGATGTGTGTTTATTTTATGCAAGTATAGAATATTGGACATAATATGATTTTCAATATTATGAACACATATATTGATATATGACTAGCTATCCATAATGTGCGTCTGAAAAGAGCATGTAGGTGCATTATTTTTTTTAAAAAGTCAAGTATTTACAAGATCCCAGGCATTTCGAAAACTCTCACTCTTTAATGTCTGTGTGCCTTGTGTTTCAGTAAGTGTTGTCCTTTTCAAGATTTGATGTTTCAAGATAAGATATTTACTAAGAGCATCTACTAGGCTTCCTCAGAAAAACTGTCATGAGTCAAAGCCTCTGATATCCTTTATTTATACTTCTGAAAGTCATCCTAACGCCTACAGCATTCCACTTCTGAACACTATTTGTTTATACAAACAAATTAAGTACACAATCTTCAAAATCTGAATCAGTCATGCATAGAATGTAAAAACCTCTTTTTTATAACATGCATTTTATCTATAGATTTCATTTACATTGTAAGGCATTTATTTTACCTGAAGCATCCGTGCAGCCACAGACACAATCTGAGGGAAGAAGACTATGTTATGTCGGAACTTCTCTTGCATGTCACATAAGAACAGGACACTGGACTGCTGACGCAGCTTTCCAAGGCGACCCAGCGACATTTCAGCTTTTCTACAATAAAAAAAATTAATGTATATTAAAAATTAAGATTAACAAACATGAGAAATAGGTTTTGTCATGTTCTAAAATTTAAAATGCAGCTCATTTTTTAACACAAAATGGGAATGGGCCCATTAGCGACTGAAAAGAGCATTACTAGAGTGGTGGCAAACATTAAACCACAGCTTTAAGAATAGACAAAATGACTTACAATCATAGCAGTAATAAATCAGGAGAACAGTAGTTTCTATTTGTCTTTCTATAATCTGTAGAAGTTGCTCCTGTTTGTTTTTTTGTCTTTTTAATTTTGTTTTCTTTTTAAATCGTATGCAGTTTAGTGCTGCTTTATGTTTTCATTTGTATTTACATGTCCCACCAAATGGAACTAGACCATACTTACCTACTTTCTTCAGCTCCCTTCCGGGAGCCAGCCAGTGGAGGGGGGCGTGAAGGGGCGGGGTGGCCGAAATCGCGTCATTTCGGCCCCGCCCCCTGTGACGTCATGACGCAAATTGCGTCATTTGACAGCGGGGGCGGGGCCAAACGCCGCGATTCACCGGGAATCGCGGCGTTTGGGATCTAATTCTGCCCACTTCACTAGGAAGTGGGGCACTTCCTAGTGAAGTGGGCAGAATTCGGGAGATTGCCACACTCGCCCGGGAGTCCGGGAGACTCTCACAAAATGCGGGAGTCTCCCGGACATTCCGGGAGAGTTGGCAAGTATGAACTAGACCCCAAAAAATAAAAACATTGAAATATATTTTCTTACACATGAATATATGCGACCAAATTATTTTGAGTTCCCTGACTAAACAGCTGTTATGACATAATAAAAGGTCCCTGTTATATTAGGGTACATGTAGATCAATTACCTCCTAAACCCCTAGGCATGAACATATAACCAGTTAATTACACTAGAGAAATTACAGAATTATACTCAACATTAATTTGTTTTCCTTGAAATACTACATGGCAGCCCTTACAATGAGATAAATCCCTAATCAGATGAGTAGAGACAGGAAAATAAAGAGACACCTGGAGGATATAAAAGGCGACTCCTCATCCACTCTGGTGTCTGAGAAACAACCTAAGCTGTCCTACGAAAACATAAATATAAAACGTGGGTGGGAATGTAGGGCTGGCATGGAGTAATTCAAGGAAAACAAATTAACAGTGAATGGAATTATTTCATTTCATTTGCATACTCATTTGCAGCACTTACAATGGGATGTACTGAAGCAGTATAAATCAGGGGCGGATCTAGAAAAGTATCCTACCCTGGGCGATTTAGGGGGGGCGATTTAGGCCCCGCCCCCTTTTTTACTTCAAGGCTGCACAATATGTGCAGGTCCGCTCGGCAGTGGCAATGTGCTGCCTGGCTGCTGTGATTGTGTTTTAAACACAATCAGAGCAGCCGGGCAGCACACTGTCCCTGCCGAGCGGACCTGCACATATTGTGCAGCCACTGGCAGCAAGCCCCTGCTAGGGGGGGCGATCGCCACGATCGCCCCCCCCCCCTGGATCCGCCACTGGTATAAATCTGGGCTTAAGTACAACAACACTGATAATGCATAATTTATCTATTTATTGAATATAACTCCTTAAGAGAATTTACGTCCCAAACTGTATGTGAGCAGAGGATAAGACTGCTAAAAGATAATGTCTGGTCAAGGCTTGCAGAGATGACTATCCAGCTGCATATGTAGCCCATTGAGGTCTAGATGTAGCCAGAGACCTTGTAGAAAGTGCCTTTAAAATTTCAGGAACTTCACTCCTATTCCCCTTGTAGGCCTGAGCAATAACAACTCTTGCCAAAGTAGGTTTGGATGGAGCACATCCTTTGCAAAAACCTCCAGGAATAACAAAAATTTGCTTTGTCTTCCTGAAACGGTTTGTTCTGGAAAGGTAAGCAGATTTTGCTCTAACAAGATACAGAGTATGTAATTAGTCTTCCTTTTCATTCGTTGGTTGTAAACAGAGAAATTGTAGTATTATCTCTTGGTTAATATGGATAGAGAAAACTAATTTAAGTAAATAAGCAGGATTAGTTCTTGTGACGAAATGAGTTTGATAACCCTGTGAGCATGTCTCATTTCTCACATAATGTGGATTATAGTACTTTTTATAGCCCATGCTGTTTGTTCCCCAGCTCACCAGACTACAACTACATTGTCCAATAACATGTGGCTAAGGGGACATTGTATTTCAGTGTACATATGTATATTGTTTATTGTATATTGATAACTTGAAGTAAGGTTGCTATTCATTGTCTTTAAAGTGAAGCCAGGGGGATTATGGGTAGGGATCAGGTTGCCATGTGCCTGAGTAGGAAAACTAATTAGTGTCCATTGTTCTCACCAGGCTAGTGCAGACAGGCCATCTAAGAGGGGAGGTTCTCTGAAAGGACAGCTCATCTTCACTCCCCTGTCCAACCCCCCCAGTCCAGCACTGAACAATGGTTAAGTAGAATAGACGCAGGAGTTTGCCCAGGGAGGGGAAAGACTGTGGAAATTAGAACTGTGATATATAAGAAACAACTCCAGGGGGGAGGGGGTTCATGCTTGGATTTCATTCAGGAAGGTGCAAGATGGAGTTTTGAATTGACGTTTTCTAACTCAAGTCTATATATGCAGCTGAGAGGGATCCATGGGTCGTGAAGTCTGGACAGCAGGTGACTATATCTCCTTAAGTTATTGGGGTAAGGGACAGATGATGTGGTAAATCTGCCTGGCATTTATTTACTGTGTGTATATAATATTCTAGTGTTGTTTGTATGACAATAAATATACTGTTGTATTTTTATAACTGCATTTTGCCTGAGTGACCATACGAATCCTAGAAGGTACTGGGTAGCACTGGGCCAGATATACCCGGTATCTTCACAGTTCTTAACACAACCCAGTCCACACAGATATTTAAGAAAGGCTCTTTACACCACAAGGCATGCTGTTCTTCCATTAGACACGCAGATGTAATTATTACTAGAAACAACACAGAGTGAACCATGTCATAGGAAAATCTTGGCAAGGTTCAAATGGATCCGAAATGAAGGCATCCAAAACAATATTAAGATCTCATGGTGCCACAAAAGCTTTAATCCCAGGCCGCAATCTTTTAGTGCTTAAAACAAAATAATAATAATGTCCTGAGACACTAGCCTGGCATCAACAAGAAAACCGATTGCAAATACCTGAATTTTTACTGTGGAAAGAGTCAGACCTTTATGTAAACCATCTTTAAGAAATTTCAAAAATGGCACATGTTGGATTCTCTATCTTCACTTTAGACCGAAAAATTAATCTTCTCCAGATTCTATAATGAATAACAGAACACTTAGAGATGTGAGCATACTCCCATGAATTAGTTTTGGTTCTAGAACCATCTTCGTGTTTTGGTTTTGTATATATATTTCATTAAAAATTGTGAAAATCAGGTGAAAACCTGTAATTTTGAGCGGTTTGTGTTCATGGATTAGTATTTATAGCATTAGCATTCATTTACAGTCTATTATCTAATGCCCACCTTACAACTGTCAAGACTTTCACCAAAATCGCCCAAAGATGGCAGCGAGCTGGCTGGCTAAATATAGTGACAGAGCAGCGCCACAAATACCTATCAGTTTAAAAAACGATTTGATCTCTATGAAACATAGTGGCAGAGCATTGGCTGATGGGATAGTCATATTAGAAAAGAAGATACACCAAAGTGGGCCTCATCCATAAAGGAAATGGTGGGAGAAAGACCACAGACAATACTTTCAATGTTAGACAGTCTGTGTGCCAAATTGTACAGAGGCAGTAAATGAAGCTCATTAGACAGATAACAGCGGCATCAATTGACATTTTAGGTCCCCACTGTTACAACTCTTCCTGTGTTTTGTATCTAGCAGCAGTACCTTATACCACCAGAGGTGCTGCTGTTATGTTCCTAAACTCTTCAGCATGACTGAAGGAGTTAATCTTCTTGCCTGAGGCCTAGTTCATCCCGTTTGTTCCTGGCTGCTGCTAACATGCTCCTGTGTTATTTGATATATACCTGCTGGACTGAACTCTTGTGTATGACCCCTGCCTGTACCTTGGACCTTGCCTGCTTGCCTGAGACCCTGAATCATTTGCCTGTACCTTGGACCACGCTGTTTTGCCTGTTGCCCTAACCTTTTGGCCTGACTTCTGGACCTTGATTATTTGCTTGTGTCAGTTACTTTGCCTGGACTCTGTTTGCTTCCTGGACAGACTTCTGCATCCTGGAATTGGGTAACTCACCATTCTTATCCCTGCATTCAAACTACATTAGCATTCTGTGGAACCTGTTATTTCTGTGTACCTTCCTGCCACACCTGTTCATGTTTATGTTGGGAGTTATACCTGTTTATGAAAACCTGCATGTTCATTGAACTGAACCCTTGCTTATATATTTTGCTGGAATAAAGACATTTGTATTATACTTCCGTGGCTGCTTGCTGAGTTTACTAGGAATCGTAACACCCACGAGGAGAACATTTTGGTTGTTGCTTGTTGAATAGATAGAGATTTTTAAAAATTAACTAATGGGTTAACAGTGGTCATCTTCCTCAATGTTGACAAAGTCATCACCATCAACATCATCCTCATCACTGCTGTCAATACCACCAACATCATTTATTTAATTATATAGCGGCACCAATTCCGCAGTGCTGTACAGAGAACTAACTCACATCAGTCCCTGTCCCATTGGAGCTTACAGTCTAAATTCCCTAATATACATTCATACACACACCAAGAGAGACTAAGTGCAATTCAATAGCAGTCAATTAACCTACTAGTATGTTTTTGGAGTGTGGGAGGAAACCGGAGGACCCGTAGGAAACCCACGCAAACACGGTGGTCACACAATATTAGTTCACCCCCACTAGAATCCAGCATTACATATTCTGTACAAGGTGTAGCAGATTGAGATATGGTAGAGATGTCAATATATATGGCCATTTATTTTAAGCCTGACCAGATGTCATAATAATCTTTCACATTGGTGTGCTGTGTTGACTCATCATCAGTCTGACGACTGACGCAGTGCAACTTGAGCCGACAGCTTGCTCAAAAGAAGCTGTTTGCATCTATGAAGATTTGTGTTAGTTGGAAAGAAAGACATTACACATGACTTAAACCTAGGCTCAGAGGACTTCCGGTGGCTGGGGGGAACTAGCATGGCAGCATTTAAGTACAGCTCCGTGCACAACTCTTCATAATCTGATACTTTTAGATGCTCAAATTCGACATCAACCAAGAGGTGTAACTGCCAGGAGGTCCATAGACCATAAATTGTTGCAGAATTGTCAGTACGGAGATCACATTTATCACCAGAGTCTTGCGCCACAACTGAGGCATATGGAGACAATTTTCACGATATCTCTCTGACAGTACTCTTTTGTAAGATTAATGGCCTAAATCATTCCTGACTGATACTAAACTCATTCACAATTCCCCTAACTGCTAACAGTGAACTCCGATAATTCTCCCAAGGCCTGCTTGGGATCACTGTCACTAATACTGCCAAGCACTGGAACTATTAGACAACCAGCCACCTGTGGAGCCACGCTCCATTATAACTCACCCGACTGACTTACCTTTGAGGTGCAGGTAGTTGGTGTACCCCTCATTGTACAATCCTGGTCCATAAATGGAAATTCTCCATAGGCGTATAGGAGCGGGGAGCCTGGCGGGGACTCTGAGGCCATACCCTTTAACATCCCACTCTTTGGCAATAACCGAAATGGGCACACAGACTAGTTCATATGACATGCTAAATGCTAAAGTCCACTCTTACCTAATTATACCCCATTCATACTGCACCAAAATCCCGGGTTTTTGCCGGGGCGAGCTCAAACTACCCGGGTCTTGGTGCAGTATGAATGGTACAAGTCCAAAATCCCGGGTCTAAAAACCCGGGTCTTCAACCCGGGATTTATCGAGGGGTAATTACCGGGTCGCCTGCACTATGAATGGTGCAACCCGGGTTTTTCAACCCGGGTTGCACAGAAAACAAGCTGATTGGCTGTCTGCCCTGTAATGCTCACAATATTTACATTAACTGCATACATAAAACCAGGAAAAAAAAACTAAAACTCGAGAGGAAAATAACAGTATGGACTGAAACAACTACTTCTATCATCCACACTATAAGAAACAAACGAAAAAGAAAGGTCGCACATACTTTACATAGGTGACTTAAGTAAAGTACGGAGCGGTGAGCAGTACAGAACGGAATTGGTGGAAACACTGAAGAAATGTCTGATTGTTTACAAATGATACAATGGAACAATAAAAATTAAAATATCTTATAAGATACACTCACACATCTTTATGGACAAAACAGCAGAAAAGCAGACTATTACAAAAAAAAAAAATGTTTTCAGCCAATGAAAACTGCTCTGGTGATGACTCCCACAAATTGCCAGGGCACAGACTTGTGCAGTATGAATGAGGTCAACCCGGGAAATTCCCGGGTCCGAGGTGCAGTATGAATGGTGTTTCTGAGCTGGGACGCTCCGAGACCCTGCAAAAACCCGGCTTCAAAAACACGGGATATTGCAGGGGCGGCCAGGCCCGGCGCTCCCTGCTCCCATTAGGCAAGGTTAGGCACTCCGGAGGGCGCCTGGAGGGCGCCACAGAATACTAAATGACTTTAAAACTGTGCGGCGACCGCTGACCATACCTGTCACGGCTGCCGCACAGCATTCAGATGCACGGGGAGGGGGGAAGAGGTTATTTTGTCACCACCGCAGCCTCTCTGCTCCGTCTCCTCTGTCGAAGTCAGCAAATTGGATAAAGTCATTTCAATTAAAGTCGAGCAAACTTGGTTGTCTTTGTCTGAAAAGATGCGTACGGTACGCTACGACGTACAAGGGCACGCTACGGCGTGAAAGGGCATACGCATCCACTACACGTGGCAGCAACAGCAATTGGTCTTTTACCATACATTCGCACAAACACGCATACTAATAAAATAGTACACATTAATGGTAGTTGCAACACATAGTCAGTTGTCGAAATATAGTAGTATTTATATGTTATATTAGAGTTACATGCATATTAGTGAAATACACGGAACAGGTTGAAGGAATCATATCATGAGTGGTATCATAATAAACCTCTTTACATATCCTACTGTTTGATTCACTCTGGAATCGCAGAGTGCATACACAAGTTATGAATGATAGGGAATTATGAACTACTTAAGACTAAGGAATCTTGGCGGGAAGAGCCGAGCATACCCCCTGGAGAGGTGACCCCCTCCTTTGGATTCCTTAGGAGGAACTAGCCAATGATTGACAACCCCTTGGACCTTCCTGAGACCTGGACCAATAGATGCAAGCTATACCATCTTCATTGTATTACTGTATTTGATTGTGTATATAAGCAGCAGCCTCACATCCAGTGTTCAGACATCGTGTCCCCAGACTTCAGGATTGAATGACTGCACTGGATCCAGAGCGCCTGCGATAAGTAACGGCTGTATTTATTATCACTTCGCTTGAGCATATTATTCTACTATTTGCGAATAAATATTTGTGCGTTGGAAACACAAATCGAGGTTCAACAATCGTTATTGGTTAGCGACAATACGCACATAACAATTTGGGGGCTCGTGAGCTTTGGAGGTTTCGTTGCCGATGATACGCAAGACCAACGGATTTCGGTTCCGCAACAAGGGTGGAGACGCGTCATATACGGGTAAGAACGCATTGTGATCAAAACCTGAATTTTACTCTGTGTTGTGAAACCGAATGTCCGTTTTGCATTATCTAGGGCACGCTAACTAGAACCTAGGGACAAAAGAGAAAACTGTTTCTTTTTACTGTCATTGTGCGTTTTAACTGTATTACATTGCTTAGCGTATGTGTATTTCCTGCTGTGCGTACGCGAACTTCCGGTAGATTTGCCACGTGGTTAAACAATCGTCTTGATAGTTATTATATGTGCATAATATAATTACTTGTGAAAACCTCTGGGACATTATTACTATTGTTGGGAATTCTTTTATTTTCTGCGCAGAAAAGGTGTATGTCGTGTGATTTGTTGACTTTAAATACACTAAGGTTTTATCTATTGCAATATAAAGTGTCAGTTGCTGTTTGACGAGGCAGGTGCCCAACTGATGTACGGTATACAAGGCAGGTATACCGGGGGGCGGAAACTGAATAAGTTTTCGCGACATGCACCCAAGGGTAATCGCATCGCTTACGGATTAGCTTTAAGCGTTGCGATTGCACCGCACGGCAAGGAAAGCCGTGATTGTGACTTGGGAGTAACGGGGAGGAATTACGTTGGTAAGGCTGGTAATTGACTTTACCGGATGCTACCAGTTGTAATAAACTCAACAGATTTTGTTGGAGAGTCAGGGGTGATCAGGAAGCTGATAACCCTTTAGTCCGCATTGATATTTCTGTATTAGGGGTCCTTGTTTAATACAAGAGGAAGCGAGTGGACGCGGCTTTTAGCAAATACGTCCACAGGCCGGTAAAATATCTCTAGCGGTAGAGTTGAAAATTAGTGGCTGAATATTGTGATATTTCTGGGACCCTATTGTTCAATATGGGTGCTAAGCAAACGCTAGAGAAGGCCAAGGTACTGCCTAAGGAAGGTCCTATTGGTTCAGCGAGATTTCTCATATGTAAGAAATATGGTGCATACGCAACTGCGTATTGCGACACGTGGGTCAAGATGACCAAAGGTTGTGATAGGCCTTTCCCAACAATAGGGAGTTTTAATGCAGAGGTACTAAATACTGTAAAAGATAAAGTATGGTTGATTACCTCAACGAAAGTGAGGAATAAACATAATGATTGTTTAAAATTGTGGCAAATGGAAGGTAACGCGTGGCAGAGCAGCGAATGCAAAGCGGAAGTAGGCGTGGCTAAAAGCGCGCGCACAACGGAAGTAACCGTTGAGAAGCGTGGCGAACTCAGCGCAAGCGCGCCCCCGCCACCTTATGTGGCGGGAGCGGTAAGTACAGCCGGTATTAAAACTGAGAAAAGAAAAATTGCTAAGTTTTATCCTGTTTTAAGCCAGTTTAAATCAAGTGTATCTGAAGATGAACCCACTGTGATTTCGGCCATTGCCCATGCTGTTAGTGTACTAGAGGCTCAGCGCAAGTATGAGAAAATGGCTGAGATAGGTGAGAGTAGCGTGATCACTAGGAGTGAAAGCGTTCTAAATCTAGAACCAGCAAATCCTGTAGTGTCCCCTGAAGTCAGTGTACCAGAGGGTGCGTACCCAGTCCGCACAATATCAGTTCCCAATGGGAAACCGGATAAGGATGGTGTAGTTCCTTTAAGAAATGTTACAATGCATTGTCCCTGGACTAGATCAGAATTACGTTCCATTATGACTGAATTCCCAGATCCTAGGAAGGGGTTAGCTAAATGTCAGAAATTTGTTAAAGACTTAGGAAATGCCCACGAACCAACCAATAAGGATTGGCGTGTAGTGTTGAGGGCGTGTCTTCCTCCCAATACTAACATACAAAAATGTATTGAAGATTGTTTGTTGGAGGAAGATGACACCTTGACTGATGAGATTAACCAAAAGAATATAGAAAGAATTGTCAAGCACTTAGCCATATATTTTCCAGTAGTGGTAAATTGGAGTAAGATTTTCACCATAAAACAAAAAGACAGTGGAACTGCAGCGGAATATTTTGGTAGAGCTCTTGCATCAATGACACAGTTTACGGGGGTATCAGATATAAGGGAGAACCCACATCATAGGGGAGTAGTGGTAACAGTACTGATGGATGGTTTAAAGGAAAATCTAAAAACAAGAGTACAAACCTCAACCCCTGGTTGGAGAGGCAGCACGGTAGATTCTCTTAGAGAAGTTGTGGTGGAACATGACAAAAATATCTTTAGGAAGAGGGAAGAAAAGAGTGACAAGTTGATGACGGTGAGTATACAGGCATTAGGGGGAATGCATACACAACCACCAGCATATAACCCACATAACGGGAAACGCAGAATGTTCAGATGTTACAATTGCAAAGAAGAAGGACATATGAGAAAAGATTGTACAAAGGGAAGGTATAATCCTAATGAAGGGTCACATAAATATCCTCCAAGGAGGGATTCACATAGACTACAAGACTCACATTTACCCGCGCTTATTACAGCAGCAAATGCTGCGTGGGAAAGCAATAGTCAGCGCTAGGGGTCAGGTCATACCTGTAGTCTACAGCCAGTGAGGTTAACTGAGAGTCAGAGTGAAGAACCAAAAATGATAGTTGACATAGCTGGTAGGAAACAAACTTTTCTTGTAGATACAGGGGCGGCCCGATCTGTGATAACCTCTCCTTTCAATCTACAGGTGACCAGTAAAACTATTCCAGCTATGGGGGTAACGGGAAAAGTGTTACATTATCCTCTAACTAAACCCGCTGAAGTTACTATCGGGCCTCAGCATACTAAGCATTCGTTTCTCTTAGCAGCAGCGGCTCCTACTAACTTGCTAGGGAGAGACTTGTTATGTAAAATGGGATGTGTCATATACTGTACTTCTGATGGTGTGTTCTTAGATATACCGGAGAAGGTCGCACATGAGGTACAGGATATATTGGACACCCCTCAAAGGTTAATGTTGCACTCTACTGTTATAGAACACAGTCCATCTCAAGTAAAGGGGATGTTGCTGGAAATACCAGGTTCCCTATGGACCAGAGATGGACAGGACACTGGACTGATGGCAAACGTAGCCCCTGTCATGGTCAATCTAAAAAGTGGTAGGATAGCTCCAAAAATCCCACAGTATCCATTAAAACCGGAGGTGGAACTAGGGGTATATCCTGTTATTGAGAGGCTGTTACAACAAGGGATTTTAATTCGTACAGCCAGTACAGCAAATAGTCCCATTTTCCCTGTGAATAAGAATGGGGGGAGGGGCTATAGATTAGTCCAGGATTTAAGGGGAATTAATAAAGTTGTTGAGAGCCAATTCCCCGTAGTGCCGAATCCAGCTGTCATCCTCATGCAGATTCCACCGTCTGCCAGTCATTTTACTGTCATTGATCTATGTTCTGCTTTCTTCTCAGTCCCTCTTCACCCTGACTGCCAATACCTTTTTACATTCTCCTACCGGGGAGTGCAATACACATGGACCAGACTACCCCAGGGGTTCATTGACAGCCCCAGTATTTTCTCCCAAGCCTTACATAACTGTTTGCAATCCTTTCAACCCCACAATGGGTCTGTTCTAATTCAATATGTGGACGATTTGTTGTTGTGCTCTGATTCTTTTATGTCATGTTTACATGATACTAAATTATTGTTGCTTCATCTTTCACAAACAGGGCACAAGGTGGCAAAGGATAAATTACAGCCATGTCAGACTAAGGTCAAATACTTAGGATACTGCCTCACTAAGGGGCTAAGACACCTGACAACCGACAGAATTGAGGCCATACAACACATGACTCTGCCGCAGAGCCAGAAGCAGATTCATACTTTCTTGGGGATGTGTGGATACTGTAGATCCTGGATCCCAGGTTTTTCTATTCTGGCATTACCGTTGCAGGAGCTAGTCTCTTCCTCAAAACCAGAACGTATTGTACACACAGAGGAGTCAGAGCAAGCGTTCTTTAATCTTAAAGATAGTCTGACTAGAGCACCTGCATTGGGAATACCCGATTATGAAAAGCCTTTTGAGCTATTCTGTACAGAAGCTGATGGTTGTGCAGCAGACGTCCTCGCACAGAAACATGGTGACGCTAGCAGACCGGTAGCATACTACAGTGCACAATTAGACAATGTGGCAAGATCACTCCCAACATGTCTCAGAAGTGTAGCAGCAACGGCTCTTCTGGTAAGTAAGAGCGAGGACGTAGTATTAGGACATAATTCAACTATCTATACACTCCATGCTGTATCAGCTCTGTTAAATTCAGCCCAAACCAGACATGTCTCTTCAGCTAGATTCACAAAGTGGGAACTAGCCCTGATGGCACCCTCAAACATCACCATCAAACGATGTAGCACCTTAAATCCAGCTACATACCTTCCGTATGTGTCTCTAGAGACACAAAGGGTGGGAGGTGAGGAGACCCTGGTTGATGATGAGTTAGGCAAGAATACTGACACGCATGACTGTATGGAACACCTGAATCAGACCTTTACTGCAAGGCCCGACATACGTGACACCCCCTTAGAAAATGTAGATTTTACGTTTTATACAGACGGAAGTTGCCATAGACAGACAGAGACAGGAGAGCTATGTACTGGTTACGCTGTGGTTGACGATCAGGATGTGGTAGAAGCTGAACCCCTTGGCCCACCTCACTCAGCCCAGGTGGCGGAACTAGTAGCACTAAGGAGAGCGTGTGAATTGGCAGAGGGTAAATCAGCCAATATATATACTGACTCTAGGTACGCCTTCGGGGTAGTGCACGATTTTGGGGCCCTTTGGCATCTTAGAAACTTTACGACAGCAGCAGGTACGCCAGTGGCACACTCACAACACATAAAAGGACTTCTGACAGCGATACAGTTACCCAGAACAGTAGCCGTCATAAAGTGCAAAGCCCATACCTTTGAAGAAGACCCAGTGTCATTGGGCAACAAAAGGGCAGACGAAGCTGCTAAATGGGCAGCAGGACAACCTATGACTGTATCGACCGAGACTATGATGGTTTTTCAGACATTAGACATGCAGAAATTAATTGAAATGCAAGATTTGTGTTCCCTGCAGGAAAAGGCGGTCTGGAAGGCGAAGGGATGTGGTCAAGAGTCCTCAGGACTCTGGAGGGATGGACAAGGTAAACCTGTAGCTACCCGAACATACTATCCAAGCCTGGATGAAGCAGCACACGGTCTGACTCACCTGGGTAAAGAAGGTATGTGCAAACTGGTGAGAGCATACTGGTGTGCTCCCGGATTTTCCTCTCAGGCTGGTAAGAAAGCAATGTCATGTCTTACTTGTTTGAGGAAAAATGTTGGGAAAACTATTCCAACTGAGCCATCCCACATCCCTCCTACAGACGGACCTTTTCAGGTAATACAAATTGACTATATCCAATTGCCACCGTGCAGGAATTTAAAGTATGTGTTAGTGTGTATTGATGTGTTTTCCGGTTGGGTAGAAGCATATCCGGCAGTCACTAATACTGCTGTGTTCACTGCACAGAAAATTGTACAAGACTTTGTGTGTAGGTTCGGTATCCCTAGAATCATTGAAAGTGATAGGGGTACCCATTTTACTGGTGATATCTTTCAAAATATGTGTAAACTCATGGGAATCGGTAGCAGACTTCACACCCCTTACCGACCACAAGCCAGTGGTAAGGTGGAGAGAGTAAATGGTACTATAAAGAACAAGCTTGGTAAGATAATGGCTGAAACTGGGTTGGCATGGCCTGAGGCTTTGCCATTGGTCCTCCATAGCATTCGAACCACTCCTAGACCTCCTCTTAATCTGTCCCCCTTTGAGATACTGTTCGGACGACAACCTCATTTGATTGTGAGTCCACAAGACGACTTGAAGTGTAATAATGAAGTGACTGTACAATATCTTATAAGAATGAGTAGACAGCTAAAACAACAACAACAAAAACTAAAAATGCTGTCACCTGGTATGCCAGAAACGAACTGTCATGATGTTGAACCTGGAGACTATGTTATGATCCGCAATTTCTTACGTTCAGGTTGTTTAACAGACCGTTGGGAAGGCCCGTACCAAGTGCTGCTGACCAGTACTACATCACTGAAGGTTGCAGAGAGAGACACTTGGGTCCATTCCACCCACTGCAGGAGAGTCCATAATCCGGAGAAAGTGCAAGATAAAACTGAGACCGACGACATAGAGCTGTCACTTGTAAAGCCTGCAGTCGAGACACCTAAACCAGAGACGTTGCCTCAGAACTATCTTTCCAGCGATGGAGTGGCGGTTTTTGTTTTTCTTTTGTTCCAGGATTTTCCTTGTTTTTACTCTTTCTAGGACATTCTATTTTTGTGAAGGAGGATGGAGGACGGAGGAAGGTTCTGGGAGTGATACGATAAAATGGAGGCAGAAGAAAAGTTAATAGGATACTCAGAGCAGCCCATTATCAAACTTGGTCCAGGGGTTATGAAAAGGTCTGCTAGCTCAGGAACTCGGAGGCAGTGTGAGGGGCTATTGTCTGATGAGTATTGTATCTGCAAGTTCTGCGACTCCCTAGTTGAAGAGAGATGCATCCAACGATGCCAGTCCCCCAGTACTCTGAATATAGGCGGGCATCCTTTGGAGGATTATCACTCCCTGGTGGGTAAGGTGCTAAACCAAACCGAGTGTTGGATGTGCTCTCACGTGCCGCAAGGGCAGCATAATATAGGACTAGTGCCATTCCCTCTAAACATATCTGAAGTACTCGAATTGAGGGGTGGGAGGCCCATAGACGGGAGGTACAATAACACTAGGTCCCCTAGTCTGACGCTTCGACAATACTCCATAGACAGATCTTTGCTGTGCCTAAACATATCTCATGCAAAGCGCCTGGAGAATTGGGAAGCTGACCTATCAGATCAGACAATGGCTCGCCACACTCATTTTAGAGGGAGACTCACAAGGTCACTACTAGGCAGGAATGTTGATGGAAGTCACAGATTAGGGCATATAACCAAACATAAGAAGGAATCCATTGGAAAAGTCTCTATAGATAAATGTAAAAATGTCATTAATGCCGACACGTGTCTAGAACAAATGGAGACACTGGGCATGGGTAGTTTTATCAAAACTCTGTGTGATATAATTCATGGGCATACTGTTCCTTATGTTCTCCCTGATGATGTGTATTTTGTTTGTGGGAGGAAAGCTTATTCCTGGGTGACTCCGAGTTCCAAGGGCTTGTGTCTCTTAGCTAAACTGGTTCCTGAAATCATGACTATTACTCATGAAGAAATGGTTGGTATTCACAAGACTACATCACCACCATACATACACACACAGTATGAACACTGTGGCAAGAGAAATATGATTCCTGGTGAGGAACCCATAGCTACGAAATTGATTAGTGAAACTGCTGGTTTCCAAGTTATGGTTGCTCTAGATCTCACCAGGACCGCTCGGGGAACATTAAACTTTAAATATATCCAAGACCTAGCTAAATTAATAGATAATATCACCGAGATGTATGATGACACTTTCAGGTATACTGGAAGGGAGCTACAAGCGTACAAGAAGGAGTTGGTGCAACATAGACTAGTACTAAATTATCTCACCTCTATTACTGGTGGGTACTGTGTGACACTGGCCACCCAGTTCGGTGTCAAATGTTGCACGTACATTACTAATAATACGGATGACCCTAAAGAGGTTATAGACCGGAAGATGGATGAAATTTTGCAGCTGAAGTGGGAATTTCGAAAGAGCCATAATTCTTCGTTATATGAGGTCGGAGAAAAGGTGGCGGGTTGGTTCTCGTGGTTGAACCCTGTGAAATGGTTCTCCGGTCTGGGGGAGTGGGTACAGGAAATGGTTGCTAGTGTAGGTAAGCTTCTTCTCCTTATACTGGGTGTCATCTTAGCAATTGGTTTAGTTGTCAAATGTATTCCTACTGTGTTGAAGTGTGGAAAACGGTCTCATAGGAGTAACACTTTAGTTTATTGCACTATCAAATGGTGGAGCTGTCGAAGTCAGCAAATTGGATAAAGTCATTTCAATTAAAGTCGAGCAAACTTGGTTGTCTTTGTCTGAAAAGATGCGTACGGTACGCTACGACGTACAAGGGCACGCTACGGCGTGAAAGGGCGTACGCATCCACTACACGTGGCAGCAACAGCAATTGGTCTTTTACCATACATTCGCACAAACACACATACTAATAAAATAGTACACATTAATGGTAGTTGCAACACATAGTCAGTTATGTCGAAATATAGTAGTATTTATATGTTATATTAGAGTTACATGCATATTAGTGAAATACACGGAACAGGTTGAAGGAATCATATCATGAGTGGTATCATAATAAACCTCTTTACATATCCTACTGTTTGATTCACTCTGCGAAGGAATCGCAGAGTGCATACACAAGTTATGAATGATAGGGAATTATGAACTACTTAAGACTAAGGAATCTTGGCTAGAAGAGCCGAGCATACCCCCTGGAGAGGTGACCCCCTCCTTTGGATTCCTTAGGATGAACTAGCCAATGATTGACAACCCCTTGGACCTTCCTGAGACCTAGACCAATAGATGCAAGCTATACCATCTTCATTGTATTACTGTATTTGATTGTGTATATAAGCAGCAGCCTCACATCCAGTGTTCAGACATCTTGTCCCCAGACTTCAGGATTGAATGACTGCACTGGATCCAGAGCGCCTGCGATAAGTAACGGCTGTATTTATTATCACTTCGCTTGAGCAAATTTATTCTACTATTTGCGAATAAATTTTTGTGCGTTGGAAACACAAATCGAGGTTCGACAATCGTTATTGGTTAGCGACAATACGCACATAACACCTCCCCTCCACTTACTAGTGTCAATGAGTGGAGGGGAGGAGACGGTGCAGAGAGGCGGCGGTGGTGAGACAAGGTAAGAAGAGACAGGGTGAGGATGGAGGAGGGAGGTGATTTTTGCGGGGGGGGCGCCTATTTTTGCGGGGGGGGGGGGGGGGCGCCGCTTTTTTAAAAATGCCTAGGGCGCCGTGGACCCTAGCACCGGCCCTGGGGGCGGCAGTATGAAAGTGGTATTACAGACCCAGGAAAACTGCCTAGTTGTGCTGGACATTAATTACCACAGTTACAAAGCCTCTGTAGTGTCCACAGCACAAAGTGTGTCTTGGGACTGCCTTCATTTGACAGGGTTAACCCCCTAGTGTCTGTGGACATAGCAATAAGAAGACCGACCCGGCTTCTAGCTGACACAATCGGCGTCTTCTGAAGACAAAGCTTTAAGCTATCCTGCCCGCAGGTGGAAGTGGGGAACAGTTGGAGCTGCATTGCGGTGATTGACTGTACAACTCTCTCCCTTCTACGGATCTGGGGGCACATTTATCAATCATCGGCTAAACCGAGAAATAGTTATCAATCCTTATCGCATGGATAAGGATTGAACTATTTCTCAAATTTATGAACAACGGATCACCGAAACAACAGTTCCGAAAAACTGCTGTTTCTGTGATAAAAAAAATCATACTTACCCCCCTCTTCGGGACGCGCTGTCTCAGGATCTCCTACTGGTCATCTTCGTTCTTCTTCATACATTAACTGCGCATGTGCAGTTTGAAGAACTGCACATGCGCACAAAGATCCCTGCTCTGTCACTGCAACTATCGTTGCAGAGAGCAAGCGGTGAGTAACAGGGAGGGATCATGTGATCCCTCCACACATGCGCTGTCCAGCTCTGCTCTTCGGAGCAGAGCTGACAGCATTGGAATTTTTCATTTATGATAATGTACGCCAGCTTAGATTTGAGCTGGGAGCAGTCACCATACTGTTGAATGGTGACTGCTCCCAAAAACCAAGAGGAGTGCAAAGCAGCAGATATCCACGATATCTGCTGCGATGCACCTTTAATAAATTTGCAGAGGACACAGAGGAACCTTATTTTGCCAGTAAGAGCACTATCGTGCTTTCTTAAATATGCCCCTTAGAGACACTGCTGTGTGGTTGTCTTGTCCGGCTGTGAACATTCTTGACTGAGATCAGTACGGTGTCCCCCATCTGAAGCGCACATTGTTGCACTGCAAGTTCAGGAGAAGCTACACTTGTCAGGTGCACTCTTGATGCCGTCTGCATGGCAGTTGCTACAGAGGAAACCGAGTTTAAATGTAAATGACTAAACCTCAGCACCAGGAATCATTGCTCTTCTGTGGATTGTAAAAGCCTACATGCTATTACTACTATCCTGGAAACACCATTTCAGTTTGGATTAGCTGTGCAACTTTTATAGGTGCAGAAACTATTATTCCCTGCACCATATTGTACTGTGCCAGTTCAACAAATCAGCTATAATACGAGGAATAATGCATTACCCAGAAGTGTGACATCTACTTTCTTGGCTCCACTAAATTTGTTCATCTTTGCAGTTGTTATCTAGCAAAAACTGTTATTCTTACAATCTGCTGCCATCTAGTGGAGAAAGCGAATATTATTTTCTCATTTTAGTCTAATAACAACTGCAGTCTACATATATTTTGTGTTCTATTGTTTCTGCTAGTGACATCTGTTTTAAAGGGACGAGATCTTAGGAACGGTTTACAGCTCTCACTAATTGTTATACTTGTCAAAAGTTACTCCCGTATATATGGTAAATGTAATTTATGTGCACATTATTTTGTTACTTAGCTGAAGCAAATTGATTTAGCTAATCACTTGTGGACATTGCGATTTATATAATTCATCATCATCATCATCATCATCAATATTTATTTATATAGCGCCAGCAAATTCCGTAGCGCTTTACAATTGGGAACAAACATTGATAAAACAATACTGGGTAATACATACAGACAGAGAGGTAAGAGAACCCTGCTCGCAAGCTTACAATCTATAGGACAATGGGAGTTAGAAACACAAGGGCATGTGCTACAACATATTGCACAATGGACCAGCTAGAACGCAAAGGTAAAAGTATTGAGTGGGGTGTGTGTGTTGCAGTGTTGGTCAGAGGGTTGTTGTCTTGCGTTAGCTGTGTAGAGGATGGTAATAGAGTAATCTAGGGAAATTAAGATGGTGGCTGAGGAATATCATAACCTTGTCTGAAGAGGTGGGTTTTCAGTGATTGTAGTTGTAGTTCGAATTATCTTCCCATCAATCTTATAAATAACATTCCCATAAGTACGAGACTCAACAATATATACGAGATTATTCTTACCCCCAAACAAGTGTACTATAAATTGCTTACTGAAATGTAACTCAATTGCCCCCTATAGGCGATTACTATATTGTCATGTATATATATATATATATATATATATATATATATATATATATATATATATGTATATATTATACACATACATACATACATACACACACACACACACATTAGGGGTCAGCAATCCCCAACATGATAGCTAGAAGTGACATGCAGATTAGTGTAGTCATCAGAGTTGCTTCACAAAAGCAGCCGAAAATGGCCAAAACAGAGCTGCTACATATGTGCCACTCCCAGGTTCCATTGCAGAACTGAAGACGTGTGCGTTTACAAGAGGTGAGTTGGACATACTGAAAAAGATGCCTACATATATTTGAAAATCATTGTGAAACAACACCTATAAAATGCAGAAACGCACATCATTTCTACACAATATAATTGCATACCTCCTATCATTTTATCACTGGAAACAAAGTCTAGCGTGCTAGAAAAGGTCGACCAACCCCAAACTTCCTCCTATAAAAATGACCAGAAAACTGTCCACAACAAGCAGTTGTGCAAGGCACCCGTTCACGGTCAGTAGCGGTGAGCAGGATATCCCTTCCAACAAAACTCTTATCGTTGGGATGGCACAACAATCCCCCTAAAAGCAGGACGCTAATCAATAAATATGATTAAAGTGATTTAAGGTCATTCTGCCCGCTGGAAGCCGTGTCGGAGGACCGGATCCTAGTGGAGTGGAGTCGGGTCCAGGCCATTGGTGAACACCAATACTGGTGAACTGCGCCTGAGAAACTTATACCTGCTAAGGTGATTGAGGAGACTAGGATTATCTTCCCAATTCCCTTGGCAGAGAGAGGTGATAATCTAGTGATCTGACGGAGGAAATAAAGCGCGTAAATTTAACATTGATGGACGTATACTTACCTGTAAAATCCTGCCGAAAAAGGTTCATCTCCAGCGGGAGAGATGAGGTTCTAGGGGAAGGCCTGAAGAGGAATCCGACGACTGGTTGGAGAGTGAGTCCAGGCGGTGATCCTATCCGGGCAGTAAGGATCGAGAGGGGGCCCCCCGAAAAAGAGTTGAGTCGGAGCAGTGGGGAGATCTCGACGCGAGGAGGGTGATACCATCGGAAAGACCCTTTGTCCCCTGCAGGGTGCTGGAACGGAGGCGAAAGGAAGAAAAGGAGTACCTTCATCATCAAAGAGTAACCCTTGACGAGTTCCGTGTCACGCTTGGATATAAAAGCATTTGGAGATGTTCGCAAGATAAGAGTGGGAGACTCCAAACATACACTATTTCCCCTCTACATAACATCTGATTTGGACAAAACTGACTATCCACACTCAGTTGGAGCGATTATACCGAGAAGCAGCAGGTCGTATTCTTTAAAGCATAAATTCTGCCTTTTTTATAACACGTCTCAGATAATGTTAGAAGTGTGAGTAGAGAAACATAAATCTGTATATATTCTCTAAAATTATTCAAATATAAGCAAATTCTGTATGTATTAACGAGGTAATCTCATTGTCTCAAATACCGTATAGAATATAAGACTCTCAAACACAGCATTCTATTGCATGGTTGGTTTTTCCAACAGTGACTACTCAGTAATAAGAAACTACGTGAAATAGCTTATAAAACTGACAATTCGGACACTCATATTGCATATTAAAGTCTATGCTGCCATCTAGTGGTGAAAAGCTCCTATATACTTCCAAAACTATTAAACTTAAAATAAAAGGGTGAAATAGTAGAATTAGTGATACTTACCTTAGAGAGAGTTCATAAATAGAAATGTATTCATAACATCATTCCTTTTTTAATCAGTTCTTATCCGTTGAGCTTGATTTGACCATATATCTGTATTGTTAAATCTATAAAAAAAACAAAAACAAAAAGAAAAAACCCAGAAGAGCAGCCATATCCTAGACAAGGAAAAATACTGTAACAAGTCCACGTCAAAACGTGCGAACACAAAACCTGACCAAGTAAAAGCAGGTCAAGGCAAGTCAACTGCTGATAGGGTGGCCTCCCCTTCTTCCTCGCCCCTCTCGTCGGGGGGCTTGGGGGAAGGTGACCAACTACCCTCACAATTACCAGCTGGGGAGCCGGGACCTGAAACGGCCCAAATAATATTAAATATCTTACTCCCAATTATTGACAAAAAGTTTGAATCACTTCAGGCCTCTCTTGATGCTGCTGTTCTGAAGATTTCGGAAAACACAGCTAGAATTGAAACTCTGGAGCAGCGTACGAGCGATGTCGAATACACAAATTTACAATTACAGAATAACTCTGAAAAACAAGCTCAACAAATGTCTCAATTCCAAGATAAGCTAGATGATCTGGAAAACCATAGCAGGAGAAATAATCTGCGCTTTATTGGCATTCCAGAAACAATCAAGGGCTCTGAGTTAGTCTCGTTCCTGAGTCAGGAGGTTGTCATGGGCCTCGGCATACAGGACGAGATCGATACCCCTCGTATTGAGAGGGCACATAGTTTGGGCCAACTGAGAGAGGGCCAAAGCGGCCGTCCTCGACCTGTAATAGCCAGATTCCTAGACTATACAGAAAAAGAAAAAATCCTAATAGCTTATAGACGTAAAAAAGAATTGGTCATAGACAGAGATAAAATCTTAATCTTCCAGGACTACTCGGTCATGCTCACAAAAAAACGCAAGGAATTCACTTCAATTTGTAAATTCTTAGCGGATAATAACAAGCATTTTGCGCTTCTTTATCCGGCAAAACTTAGGGTAATAGAGAACGGCCACCCTGTATTTTCCGAAGACCCGGCTACGGCCAAACGCCATTTCGAAATGACTGCCTCGCCTCTGGGCAATACGGGTCAAACCCGCTCATTACCCCGCACTCCACCCTGAGAAATAGCCCATCATACAAAGATTAATATTGATTGCAAGTGCAAAATAAAAAGGTGGTTTGATAGATCTGATAACGTGATGTTTATTTAGAAACCATGAGAAGGAAAAAGGTGAAC
This sequence comes from Mixophyes fleayi, assembly GCF_038048845.1. NCBI lineage: Eukaryota > Metazoa > Chordata > Amphibia > Anura > Limnodynastidae > Mixophyes > Mixophyes fleayi. The sequence goes on from NC_134412.1 coordinate 44,857,351, forward strand.
TCTCTCAATGGTTTAAGATTATTATAACTCATATGAAAAAGTTTACTTTGATCTCTGGATATTTCCCCAGAGGTCAAATATGTTTAGATTTGGCTAGGAAAATGTTTGAAAATGTATTGAGATTGTACAAATTTACTGTTACAATTCGCATTACTTGCGCACAATTGTTCTTCAAAATGTTGAGCACTGTTTGCGAGGACGCATGGTCAGCACCCTTCATTCTGATCCTCCACAGGGGTTGGGTTAAGTCATGCAGTCTCTAGGTTCTAAACCCCCTTCCCCTTTATCCCCACAAACGCTAAATTTGCTATCATGGAATGTGGGAGGCCTCAGTACCCCAATTAAGCGCAAGAAAGTTATAACACACCTCAAACGATTGAATACAGATATAGCATTTTTACAAGAGACGCACTGGAAAGATTCAGAAGGCCTTACCCTACGAGCAGGTTGGATAGGTGATTGCTTATCTGCCCCTCATACCTCAAAATCTAGAGGTGTGGCGATCATATTGGCAAGACACCTTAATACACCATTCAGGAAACAATAATTGACCCAAATGGTAGATACTTGCTAGTCTACATCCAAATTAATGATACAAAATTCACACTCTTAAATATCTATGCTCCAAACTCAGCTCAACAAGATTTCTTTCGCTCCATTAAACAGATGTTACTGCAAAAAGACACACCTAATCTCATTATAGCAGGAGATTTCAACTCGGTAGCCAACCCAAAGCTAGATAGATCAGGATAATCAAGCTTGATCAGAACTCCTGATTCCAACTGTTTTGCGGAACTGCCAGCGGAATGTGGTGTGGTTGATCCATGGCGCCTTCTAAACCTGTCGGATCGCTCATATTCATATTATTTTAGTGTACATGGCTCATTTTCCAGAATTGACTACATCCTTATAGCAGACCAATTGATGCCGCCTTAGGCGAGTGGATATTGATGACATAGTCATTTCGGATCATACGATAATCTCAATTGTTATCCAATTACCCTGTTCGGGTTAGAAAACTCGAATCTGGAGATTTCCGGCGTATTTGCACAGCTCTGAGCATTTCCAACAGTTCCTGACTAATGCATGGGCAGAATACTTGGATGACAACATAGAACACTGGGATAATCCTATTCTTTTTTGGGAGACTTCAAAGGCAGTCATGCGAGGAAGGATAATTTCCTATGTCTCAAACCACCGTAAAAAATCAAAAGAAACCTACGAGGCCTTACACAAGGCCTCAGCAGACTCATACAATCGTCATATCCAACTCCAAACAGAAGCATCCCTAACTACACATAGAGAAGCGCAACAATTATTGGAAACCTTTTTAACATGCCAAGCCAAACAACAAATGAATTTTACAAAAAACAAATATTTTAGATGGGGTAACAAAGCCAGTAAATTACTGACAAATATGACTAAAACGCACAAACGCAGAGGACATATAGTGGCAATTAATACAAATTCTCCTAAGGGTCTACTTACTAGTTCAGAAGAGATCTTGATGGAATTTCATAAATATTACTCAACTTCATATTCAGGCACTCCGCCAGACCAGCAATTAATGTCTAAACTACTGGGAGAAGCAAAGCTTCCCTCATTAACTTCTGACCAAAGGGAGATTCTTGCAAGAGAAATTACTTCTCAAGAAGTAGACTTAGCAATTAAAGGTTTGACATTACACAAAGCCCCTGGCCCTGATGGCCTAACTGCCGAATATTATAAATCTCTGCGTGGAGAAATTCCACCAATCTTGACTGAACTCTTTTGTAAACTTCATAGAGAACGACCGCCTTACCCATCTTTTAATAATGCTCATACAATCCTTATACCCAAACCCGGGAAGAATCCTCAGGAGGAGGGCTCTTATCGCCCAATTACTCTCCTTAATTTAGACTATAAGTTACTGGCCAAAATATTGGCCAATAGACTCCAAAACACGGACGACACTCGGTTAAGGGAGTGCGTTCGGCAATTTCGGCCATAGTAGCCTCTACAACAATTCCTTCCACAAACATGCTTTTAAGTCTCGACGCGCAGAAAGCATTTGACACGGTGTCTTGGCCATACCTGCATGAGATTCTTTCATTAAGGCATTTCGACAACGACTTTAAGGCCCTAATAGCTTTTTTCTATACTTCCCCCAACACTTCATTGCTGATTAACGGTCTCAAAGGCCCAAATCTAACCATGTCCCGTGGGACGCGCCAGGGATTTCCTCTTTCCCCTCTGCTCTTCAACTTGGTCCTAGATCCCATGCTCAGAGTCTTGCAGAATTGGAGTCTCCTAGAGGGCATCAAAATCGGTAGTCAGGAGATAAAACTAACAGTCTTCGCTGATGACGTATTGGTATACATTTCCAATCCAAAACAGTCCCTCCGACCATTGATGGCTCGTATCGCCGAATTTGGTCAAGTTTCGGGTTTCAGTGTTAATTTTGAAAAATCATCAGCTATGTACCTATCAAAGGAAGTTACCAAACCAACATGGGCACATGATATCCCTATTACCTGGATAAAGTCCTCTATGACATATTTAGGAATTTCTCTCCCAAAAAATATCCACCTACTCTATAACTTTAATATCACTAAGTCAATTCTGGAAACTGAACGAGAAATAAATGGGTGGGGTAGACTTAATCTGTCCTTAGGAGGTCGGATCAATCTGATGAAAATGATTACTTTCCCAAGGCTGCTATATTCTCTGCAAATTCTCCCTCCACTCTTAACAAAATCAGATTCATCAAGAATAAACTTGACTTTTCGTAAATTCATTTGGAAATCGAAAAAGGCTCGAATTGGACTCACAAAACTACAACAACCAAAAGAGAGGGGAGGCTTCAATCTACCAGATGTGACTCAATATAGCTAGGCAGCTCAGTTAAGGCACTTGAGAGATTGGATTTACAACACATCCATATATACTTGCACCACACTTGACCAAAATTTTCTTCTGGATATAGACCTTCGTGCATTTATCCACATGCATAAACCGGAATTACCGGACCTGGTTAATGATAATCCAATCCTTTTTACTTCCTATAAACTATGGCATCAACTCTGTAAACAATTCAAATTAAACCCGCATGCCTCGCCATATCTCCCATTATTACGTAATCCTAAATTCCACGACTGCATGGCTTCCCATCCTTTTACACTGTGGGAAAAATTGGGAATTTCAACAATCCACCCACTAATTGATAAGAGGTCTCGTAAACCCATGACTCATGATCAAGCCTCTTCTTCTTTTCCTCCCATTTGCGCTCACAACTTGGCCTACTTCCAATGTCAACATTATATTAAAACGGTCTTAAACAAGTTCTCTCCGGTCGATTGGGATAACCCATTAGACCCAATCCTGTCTAAACCAGTCCCGCCACACCAAGCTATTTCACAGCATTATTCCATTCTACGCCATCGATTCGATTTCAATAAATCCAAGACGGGTATCGCCAAATGGCAAGAGCGATTCCCTTCCATGACCCCAGACTATCTATTGAAAGCTCTGTCAAAGCAACTACGTTAAATCCCAGCCATGACCTATTCAGAGATGCTTATAAAAATCTTCCACAGAGCCTATCTCTCCCCATTCAGACGCTTTCAGATAGGTATGGCAAATAATCACACATGCCCAAAGTGTGGAACACATCAGGCAGATCTAACACACTGTTTGTGGGACTGTCCTCAAATAAAGCGTTTCTGGGTCCAGATCTGGAGATACTCACTTGCCCATTTGATAAATTATGTTCCACTCACCCCGGAATGGGCAATATTCGGAATCTTGCCAGCAGAAATCAAAGGGTCTAAGGGTTGTAGAAAATTACTACTTGCTATTTCGCCGGCGGCTAGGAAAAGTATTCTGCAGGTCTGGGCCTAGAAAGAACCACCTACACTATCACTATTTCGACAAAAACTTTACCATGTCTTCCGCATGGACTGGGTAGAAACCTCTTTACAAAAAGAAAGCAGAGTTGAAAATTTCTTTAACACCTGGGAAAGCCTAATAAACCTATTACCGCAAGATATACGCATACAAATCTGGAAAAGCTTTCATAATACAGGATGGTATGAATTACACATGTGTGCCAGAGATCCACCAATCGATCATCTGTCTTCTGATTAGCTGGTTTTAAAAGGGGAGGAGGGGTGCTGGCCTGCGTCCTTATGCTTATACATGTACTTACCTGTTCCTTAAATGCCCTCAATTCTAAGGAAGGGAAAAAAAAAAAAAAATGTGCTACAAAATCTGTAAAAACTCTGTATGTTTTCTCTTTCGTTTATTATGGAACTAAATGTATCCAATGTGCTTATCTCTTTCTGTTGTCAATCTCATAAATAAAAGTGTTAAAAAAAAAAAATTTGATTAATGTTAGCAAGTTAGTTTTGATATGCGCACAAAAATGTGGTCCCAGGATTGATAAGCCTAAAACGGCAGCTTCAAGTCTCAAGACTGTCCAGGTTCTTTTCTCGCAATGGGTCCTATTTATGAATGTAAAAAGTGTGTTCAATCCCCAAAAAAGTCATTAACCTCAAAATTATTATTTACCATCATTGCATAGATATCTGCTGCTTTGCATATCTCTTAGTTTTACCGAGCAGTCCCCATAACAGTGTATGGACACTGGATTGAGAAGAGGACCGCCTGGATCGCATACTTCTTCGGAAGTGAAGAGGCAGTGGTATGTTTTTCACTTCACAGGAACAGCAGTTTTTCGAAACTGCTGTTCCTGTGTTGCTTTTTTCATAAATATGAGAAATAGTTCAATCCTTATCAATGCGATAAGGATTGAAAACTATTTTTCATTTTATGCGGTGGGTGATAAATGTGCCCCAATAAAACAAATGCGAGACTGCAAAACTAGAATATCTATGCTCTGTATGACTTCATGCTCAATTCACTGCGCTGATGTTAGAGTAAAATTGATAGGCTAATATATCAATACTAACTATGTATTGGTATAAAATATGTCCAAAGTGGTTAATGTTAACCGAAAGTTTAATCCACAAATTACTTGGCAGATAAAAACATGAATGACAGTATTCTCATTGATATAAGCAGTAATAGTCCAATCATGAAGTCATTTTTAGTCCCAACATGATCCTCCAAGTAATTATGATTAAAGTACATTAGTTTCTCCAAATTGTGCATTAACCCAAATACTTGCTGTGAGAGTAGTTCAATAGATCTCTGCTGCTGCTGCTGCTGCCAACACTTATGATCTGAAGATGTTAGAAAAATCTAATCACCCCTAAAAGTAGTGGCTAAATCCCCTTCAGTTTACATACCTTCACAGTACTGGCTAAATCCCCTTCAGTTTACATACCTTCACAGTACTGGCTAAATCCCCTTCAGTTTAGGTACTGTCACGTGACACTTTGACATCACAGGGTCATGTGATTGCATCGGTCACATGGTACACACTGTAGGAGGGCTGCTGGAAATCCAGGAACTGCAGCATCTCAGTCTGTTCCTGGAGTCACTCTGTAGAAAAAGGTAAGAGGAAGTGTTAGTGTGATGGGGTAGCTAGCGTGTGTGATATTGAAGTTGCAGTGCAATAGGGGACCATGTGTGAAGGTGCTGAGCAGAGAGGGGCATGTGTGAGGGTGCTGGGCAGAGAGGGGCATGTGTGAGGGTGCTGGGCAGAGAGGGGGCATGTGTGAAGGTGCTGAGCAGAGAGGGGGCATGTGTGAAGGTGCTGGGCAGAGAGGGGGCATGTATGAAGGTGCTGGGCAGAGAGGGGGCATGTGTGAAGGTGCTGGGCAGAGAGGGGGCATGCGTGAAGGTGCTGGGCAGAGAGGGGGGCATGCCTGAAGGTGCTGGGTAGAGAGGGGGCATGTGCTGGGCAGAGAGGGGGCATGTGTGAAAGTGCTGGGCAGAGAGGGGGCATATGTGAAGGTGCTGGGCAGAGATGGGGCACGCGTGAAGGTGCTGGGCAGAGAGGGGGCACACGTGAAGGTGCTGGGCAGTGAGGGGGGCATGCCTGAAGGTGCTGGGCTGAGGGGGGCATGCCTGAAGGTGCTGGGCAGAGGGGGGGGGCACGCGTGAAGGTGCTGGGCAGAGGGGGGGCATGCGTGAAGGTGCTGGGCACAGAGGGGGGCATGCATTAAGGTGCTGGGCAGAGGGGGTGAAGGTGCTGGGCAGAGGGGGTGAAGGTGCTGGGCAGAGGGGGGCATGTGTGAAGGCGCTGGGCAGAGGGGGGGCATGTGTGAAGGCCCTGGGAAGAGGGGGGGCATGTGTGAAGGCGCTGGGCAGAGAGGGGGCATGTGTGAAGTTGCTGGGCAGAGGGGGGCATGTGTGAAGGTGCTGGGCAGAGGGGGGGCATGTGTGAAGGCCCTGGGAAGAGGGGGGGGCATGTGTGAAGGCGCTGGGCAGAGAGGGGGCATGTGTGAAGTTGCTGGGCAGAGGGGGGCATGTGTGAAGGTGCTGGGCAGAGGGGGGGCATGTGTGAAGGCGCTGGGCAGAGGGGGGCATGTGTGAAGGCGCTGGGCAGAGGGGGGCATGTGTGAAGGCGCTGGGCAGAGGGGTGGGCATGTGTGAAGGTACTGGGCAGAGGGGGTGAAGGTGTTGGGCAGAGGGGGGGCATGTGTGAAGGCGCTGGGCAGAGGGGGGGGCATGTGTGACAGTGCTGCGCAGAGAGGGGGCTTGTGTGACTAAAGGTGTTGGGCAGAGGGGGCATGTGAGGGAGATACCTCTGCCCCACACAGCCCCTCCTCAACCAACAACACCCACTAGCTTTTCTCTGATATTCCCCATAACACATGCTCATTATCTTTTACCTCACATGCCCAGCTGCCTCTATCCCGTCACCTCTCTTTTATTCATCTTTTATTTGAAAGAGTAGAGCCTTACCAGCAAATGAGCTAATAATGCAGAGACCGTTATTGCAATAGATGTGGTTTTGTTTTTTTAAAAATACTGTATCTAGTCACATTTTACTCAGATATTATTATCATTACAGGCCATGGGTATAACAGCTTTTGTCACAACACCGTACATAAAAGACTTTTCTCAATTATCTCACAAAAATAACAGTACATCCAGTTTTCTACGCACTTTTTTTATGTGGCATACTTCAGCCTTCTCAGTTATCCATAACTTTTTAAAATATTGATATTTTTCAGGCATTCATTGCCGGACACCAGGAACCATTGGAGGATAGTGTTGAAACCAGGCGAAAGGGCAATTTAAGACATCCTAGAAGTTCACTGACACACATCCTGCTCTATACTCCTCTCCTGTTAGGCCTTCAGTTTAGATTATTTGCCCAGCATGGCAGGGCAAAATCTACGACTTTACTGTTACAGCACGGATGATTGTGTAACGCTCTGAGCAGGTGATCAGAGGTAATGAAGTGGTGCTTACACTAATGCCCGCACTCACAATGCTGGATTTCTCTACAGGGGTTCCCAGGCAGTGATTGCAAGAATGGCAGTTACTGCTTCACAGTGCTCTGTAGGACGGGAAGACTGAGTGTTAACCTTTCCCACCACAGTGCTGGAAGATAGGTTTAGCAAGTTGCTGTGGGCCACAGGAATGGGTACCTCTTAATGTTTGGGCCAGGCTTCATGTTTCCTTAAGGGGCATGGGTCAGGTGGGGGATACTGGGTATATGTAAGCCCCCACTAGGCACTGGACTGGTGGAGGGCGCGTCCATTTGATTAGCTATCAATGCATTTCTGGGGGGAGGTGCTTCTTACCTTTCCCTGCACTTTCTCTCCGGTGATCTGTCAGTCCACGTGTGCAGTCACTAGAACAGCAGCCATCTTGGATCACCAGCACTTCTTTTCTCTGTTCTTCTTAAGGCAATAGGTTTTTAGGGTTTTGCTTAGTGGTTAGTCCCAAAGATTTATTGGGCTCTAGGGCTGCCTTGCAGGCTCACTTTTATTTTTTGTGATTGTGTGCTGCTTCTGTCTGTATTTTTTCTTCTATCTGTGCTTATGTCAGATTGGGGGTTAATCCTCGAGGGCTATGGCTGGGGTAACTTATATAACAAAGTTTACCTGTTCCAGCTGAAACTTTAAATTCCTGGGATAGGTCACTAGCCAGCTCTATGGCTTAAATTGCTCAGCTAGTAATTTCCTTTTGACTTATCAGGGAGTCTGGCTTGTTTGGTGTCTGTATTGTTGGGCCAAAGCCCTGCGGGTCCTGTGGCAGCAGCCTGGTTTTGTTTTCCCCCATTTTGGAGAGGATGTTGGAATCCACTAAGTGTAAGTGCAGGAGGGTGGTGACACGCCAACCTGAGAATGAGGCAAACTCTTGAGTGGTCTTCTCATAGGGGAGCAAAGTGCTAGATATGTAGGGTTTCTGCTTTGAACAGGAAGCCACCACTACTGTCAGGGGGTGAAGGAGCTGATGCATGCTGTGCGCCAGGTGTTAGACATCCGAGAGATAGAAGTCCCTGAGACGGCGAAGCCTTCTCTGTTTAAGTGGAGGTTGCAAGCGCGGGTTTTTGTCCTTTTTCTTCCGCTGGATGACTTGTTGGGTGGTGAGGTTTATAACTTGCCGGACCAGAAGTTCCAGGTTTCCCCAGAGGTTACAGTTCTGTTTTATTCTTCCTTCTGAGGATATTGGTAAATGCAAAACACCTCCTAAGGTGGGCGCACCTGTAGCGCTGTTGTCCAAGACAACTACCATCCCAAGTCCTAAATCAGCCATGCTTAAGGATGGTGCGAACCATAAGGTTGAGGGCAACCTTAAGTCCTTTTTTTGGGACAGTAGCAGCCTCCTTAAGGCCTACTTTGGCCTCTGCTTGGGTGACCAAGGTTCTGATATGCTGGTCCAAGCAGCTTACTGAGGACTTCTTAGCTGGCAGTCCGTGATCTGAATTGCTCCTGTTGGTGGAGAAGATTCAGAGAGCTACAAAGTATCTGGGAGAGGTGGTCATGGACAATGGATTGATTGGGGCATGGATAGCTGCCTCTGTGATTTTGGCTTGTTGGACTCTCTGACTTTTTAGTCCTTGGCAGCTGATATGGAGTCTAGGACTCTTGAGTCACTTCCTTTTTCTGTGGGTGTCCTGTTTGGGCCATAGCTAGTCAATATTATTAGTTAGGCGACAAAAGGAAAAAGTGCTTTCCTTCCTGTTAATGTACCAAAAGCTAAAGGTGCCCAGGTTTCTCTCCTTTTGTTTCTCTCGTCTGCTAGGCGCCAAGTCTGCTGATAAGAAATTGGCATGATTGTGTACTGCCCACCCACAATCACTGACGTTTGAGCCTGTCTACTCCTCAGGGTTAAACATAAATTGAAGGCCTATCAGGAGAGTGGTGGGTAGAGCTACGGTGAACTTCTAGGATGTTTTAAAGTGTCCTCATGACTGCTCCCTACACTATACCCCAATTCCCAGTGGACTAAGATAAAAGGATTTATCGGATATATAAAAATCCTATTATTTCTTCTGTTTTCTTTCCCTGATTACTCTTTCTGAAATAAAACATTTTTTCTTGTACTACAAATCAATTTTTGTTACATACTGTCGAGACTGCTGCAACCTCCATCTTGCTGTAATGATATCTTGGTCCCTTACAATCCATTCAAATAGCAGCTGCAGAAATAGCCTCTCTACTCCCCATCATTAATTATTGTTCTCCTACTGAAATCATCTTGTCTTCCATTTTAATTATCTTTTCACTACAAACGTATTTAGTGCTGTCCTATCCATTTCCACTTGTTATATCTATTCTCACAATCTCTGTACATACCAACCCCCTGCTCACTCTGACGCTTTTTTTTTTTCTCCCAGGTTACCTCCGCTCTCAGGACTACGACCCTTCTTGAATGCTGCCCCTGGAAATCTTCAACAGAATGTCTGTCTGTCAAGTATCGTCTCTAACGGCAGGATCCTGCTGAAAAGTCACCGGTTTAACGAACATTTCAAATGGTGCTTGTGACTTGTCCCAGAGCTGCGTTCCAGAGGGTAAAAGGACACGTTCTGGAGTGGACTGTTATGGGTTTTCTTTTTTAAAGTGTCCGTTGATCAAGCGATATTAACAAAATAGAAAGCAAAAAAACCTAATATAGACAGTTTATTAATTATTTTATTTCTACTCTCGAACGTCATGTTATTACCCCACCTGATAATGCCTGATGAATTTAAAGCGAAGAGTGATAGTTATGTCGTCGCTTGTTATGATGAGGACCAGCAAGTGGAATATATAACCTGATATAGTAAATGGCGTTATCAGACATTTGTGTGCGCTGTTACATACAGCTGAACTTTGTAATATATTGTATATTTGAATATTTTGTAAAATACATAAGGTGATGTAAACAAAACCTACTGAAAGCAGCTTTTTTGTACATTTGAGAGGTAAGGGCTATTTATGTAACACATTTTCTTTTGTTTGCAAGCCACCAGACCTGGGAGATAAGTTTTGAGCCAAAGTTCCCCCCCCCCTCCCCATGTATGTTAGATATTTGTTACATGTCTTTATGTGACCCATTTGGAAGAGACCTTCATGCTTTCCTCTTGTGTGCTAAAAGCATGTCATAATATTAGATAAATACATGAAGTATACCCCGCTGAACCAAGCATCGTAAAACAAATAATATACTTCTATATATTCTCTTGATTATCTTTTTTAAAAAAATTAATGACATCATTTGCCAATATATTATGAGAACCATGTGCCACATATTAGGATTGTTTTATTGAATGCCTACATTTCTTTTACCCTGACATCATTACATATTCAGTTGTTATGATTAAAAAATGTCCAAAATTTGGGGATTAAATGCATCTAGCACCACATCTATTACACCACATCGGGTCCCTGCATAATAAACTTAGTTTTTACACCTATATCAACAAGAAGGTAAATCCATCATAATCCCTCCGGCGCTTAATTGTATAGTGTGCCACTAATAACTTCTTTTTTTCAATGCAGGTGAATTTTAAGTTAGGTGTGTGTCTGATTCTAAATTTGCCGTGCAGAGATGTGGTGCACTCTAATTTTCATTGCACATTGTGCCCACCACAATAGGTCCTGAGAGACAAAAGCTGTGGCATTGAAAGAAAGATAATTCTGCAAATAATTTTAAGAATAAAGATCCTGTTTTATTAAATACTAGCTGAAGTACCCGGCTTTTCCTGGGTTTGAATCTTCAAGCTATTAAGTTATCAATGAGTTGGATGTAACTCATAATTAGAAGCTTAGCAGGTCTTCCAACACACCCATTAGGTGGCTGCCCAGTGTCGTTTTTGTTTTTAAATTAAATGTCATTGAAATCTATCTATTGGAAGGCCCAGAACAGGCTCACCAGGTTAAAGCTCTTAGCCACACTTGTACTGCCTTATATTACTGAGGTTGTTTTTGGTGATGGTAGTATCAGTACTAAATAACATGAAAATGGATAGTATAATATGTGCATTTTGTCTTGAATTTGTTTGCAAGTCACCCTAAACAAATAATATTTTTTTCAGCATTTCTTTTTTACTGCTAAAAAGTACATATTGGGACAACCTTTTAAGAGCTCATTTCTCTTGTGGTTACTCCTTACTGATTCATATGGATATGTAGGATCTATAAACAAGATAATCTTAGAGTGAGAAATAGAGAAACTGAAGATACAGGGTCATAAATTGCTGTAAGTGACAGCAAGAAATGCAAACTGAAAGGTAAACTCAAAGTAAAGGATAATGTGTAGATATCAGCCCATGAGAAAAGTTATTTACAAACATTATTCTGTGCTAGAACCTTAATGCAAATCAGCATGCATTAGACATATATAAAGACACACCCCCCCCCCCCCCCCACTCTATTCACATAACTTGTTTCCACTGTAGCAGACATTTATAGTTGCCAGCTCATTTGTATGATGTTAATTAGTATTCTCTATGTCTGGTGCATGTAGATTTGTTTACAGGATTGACTATTATAGTTGTATGCTTTGTAGTGGATGCTTTAGGTTATGTTTAAATCATACTTGCTCACTCGGGGAGACTCCCTAATTCTGCATAGGTCTCCCACACTCCCAGGAGAGCAGTTGGTTTTCCTGCATCCTGCCACTTCCTAGTGAAGTGGGCCTGATAGGTTCCTCCATGAAGTGAGTCACGACAAACCGCGTAATGTAGGCTTGGGCACCTGGGTCATATTGACGCGGCTGTGTAAATGCATTGTTGGGGCGGTGCCAAAATGACACGATTCGCCCCCCCCCCCCCCCCCCCCTCCGCCCTCCTCACATTTAACCACCCCTCTAGGATATTTAGTGTTAATTAACATTTTAAGTTAAAAAGTATTTGGATATACCCAAGGTGTATATTTTGCTCAAGGAGTACATATGTGGCATTATTAACCACAATGGTTCTGGTGACTCCCCAGTCATTGTCTCCTGTCTATGTGCTATGTCATCCCTATCCTTAATCCTACTGGAACCATAGTGAAGAAGGGCACTGGGAGTAGGCATAGCAGTTATCATAACAAGAGCGCAGGATGGTGATCAATGTAAGTAAGGCAGACAAGAGTACGAATTATTCAGAGGATGCAGAATCACAGTAAAATAATTAATAAAACAGATATCACTTATATCCTTTTTTATTATCTTAATTCTTGAGATTATTTGCAAATGTATCTCATTTTGAGACATTATTTCCTATTCAAGTGCAAGATTTATTGAGGCAAAATTCATAGAATAAGTTCCTTAATGCCCAAGAGATTTTGTTTAATGAAACTGTGATAATAGAATATATATTTAATAACAGCATCAAATTGCGTTGGCATAATATTATGATGCCTCATATTTAGGTATTCCGATACCATTCGTAATAATAATAAACTATAGTCTCCTAATATGGACAGTCCTTGTTATTGTAACTTGTTACTGCATGACACATTGTAGGTAATCATCTGGAGGGGGTCCCATCACCGCCTAGCTACCAGAGGAGAGTTGTTTGAGAAGATTGTACATCAGATGTTTTCATGGGATCTCTATACAGTGATAACAAGGAACTCTTTTTAAAACTCAGCATTCCCCAATTCTGATGTAATTTAAAGCATTTTAAAACCATCTACATGACTTTAAACAAATGACATAGAAAAAAAAAAGTACAACAACTGTCATAAACTTAACTTTTTTCTTTTTTTTTAAATACTTTTTATTTGAAACATCTTACACTGAAAAAGCATTACAAGATCCTGAGAGGTACATCAGTAACACAGTATACAATTTAAGACACAGCAGTGTGTAAAACACTCTCAAAGTGCTTTTGAAATTGGAAGTTAACTCTGTATCTGATGCTATGAAGATGTAGTTTTTAACATTTGAAACTAGAAGGTGAGGGGGGGGTGGCGGGAAGAAGAAGGAAAGGAAGAGAACGTGGGGAGGGATGGGGCATTGAAGAATCACGCATCAGGTAGAAAAGGATTAAACTTGCCTAGTGGTTCTATTCCACGCCAGATTTCTACTAGAATTGAAGTAAAGGCTGGTTATGATATGAAGCCCATAGGGACCAGACTTTATAGAAGGACACAGAGGAACCCCTCAGTATACTGGTGATGTGTTCCATCTGGTAAGTGTGCCAAATTCGATTCCAAACCATTGGGAGTGTTGGTGGTGTGGGGCTTTTCCAGGAGGCAGCTATTTGACATGTAGCCGCACTAATGATATGTCTGAGGTGTTTGCGAGTAGAATTAGGGAGGTCTGGGAGAGGTAGTGGTAGCAAAACATGTTTAGGGTCGGAGGGTATAGGAATATCAAGAATTGCTGAGGCTAACATTAGGACAGCTGTCCAGTATGGGCTTGTTTTGGGACAGTCCCACCAAATATGAATAAAGGTTCCTGTTTGACCACAATTTCTTCAGCAGGCAGCACTTGTCTGTGGATATATAACTTGTAGTCTTGAAGAAACATAATACCATCTATGAAGCAGTTTGTTGGCGTTTTCTTTGATGCCTACGCTTATGGAGCAGCGTGCTGTCCATTCATAAATGTCTGAACATTCTTCCTGGTCTAGTGTGGTCCCCAAGTCCGTTTCCCACTGCATCTGGAAGCGTTCTTTAATCTGCGAGGTAGCGGGAAGTAGATTATTATACAGTATAGCTATAAGACCTTTCGAGGATGGACCTGAGAGACACAGATTTTCAAATGCAGTGGGCGGTCTGGATGACAGCTGAGCTTTGACCGTTTGATGGTAATGCCTAACCTGCAGGTATTGATGGAACTGTCCCATCACAAATCCATACCGGTCCGCTAAGTCCGAGAATTGCGGGAATATTGTAGTCTTGGTAATATGATTGAGTAATAGAAGTTTGCCCTCACCCGCCCATTTTGTGTACATGGAGCGCGATAATCCGGTAAAAGCAGGATTGGACCATAGGGGTATCAAAATCGAAGGAGTGGGAGAAAGAGATGCTGATCTATTGCATCGGGACCAAATTGAAAGCGATAGGTCCATAACTGGGTGGGTTCAGGCAGGGGTTGGACGCTGTGTAGTTGGGAGTCAAATGATAGAGCAAACCGGTGAGCCACTCAGTAAATCCGACTCTATGTCCACCCAAATCCCGGTTCCAGGAGGGGAGTGCCATTGCACACACTGGGCCAACCGTGCAGCGTACTAGTAGTTGCGAAGATTGGGGATGTCAAGACCACCTGCCGCAGAAGGGTGTTGCAAAATATGGGCAGAGATCCTAGGTCTCTTATTTGACCATAAGAATCGCATTATAGAGGTTTGTAACATTTTCAAAGTTGGAGGGGGGACTCTAATAGGGAGGGTGTGAAAGAGGTATAATAGCCTTGGTAGTAAATTCATTTTCACTGATGTGATCCGCCCCACCCAAGATATCATAAGTTTATCCCATGATGCTAGGTCTTTTTTTATACAAGCTATGAGTGGAGAGTAGTTGGCTTGATAGATACTGTGACAGGATGGACCGCCTATAGGTGGCATAGGCCTATGGGTCTAATCTGTAGGTCACAGAATTTTCAGCATGGAAGATATTTTCAAGCAGGTCTATGAAGCAAGATGTTGCTCTCACTGGTTTGAGGTACCAGTGATCAGGTCAGATGTTGAAATCAGAAGATCAAGTTTCCAATACAAGCTAGGGCCTTTTATACAGTTCAGACACAGGCTATATTTAGCATCAGGATATAACCTATTTACACAAACATGGATTTATATGCATTGCAAAGCCAATAATATTTACACTTCGCTATGAAATTCTTAAAAACCTTGCTGTGATATCCTGGATTCAGAGGCAGGAGATCCACTAGCAAGTCAAAAGGTCTATCTGACATGAATACCTTCTTCAGACAGTCGCCGAATACACATTCCCACAGAACAACAAAACCAAAAACAAGCCACTTGTATCAGATATATACATCAGACATAATGCATTTCCTCTAGAGAGACTAAACAGAAAAAACACCTTTTCCACCGAGGTCTCAGAAATAACGATTTCCTATCTCAAAATATACACAATATTAAAAATAAGTGCATTGGCAATTTAAATAAATAAGCGCCCCTTCTCGTTTTGAAGATGAATAACAAAGTTATTGAAATGTTTATATCTGTAAGGTTGAGTCCCGACTACATGTCCGGGATTCACCCTAGCTTATTATTGGAAAATAGGAAAAATAGAAAATGGTGGATGAAGATTGTTCAGACAATAATGTTTTTATTTTTTTTAACATGTACAGGGATCTTAAATTTGCAAATGTATGGGGGGTGCGGAGGAGACCAGAATCTTTTTGAGGGGCTGGAGACACGCCTGCTTCCTGTCACCTTAAAAAACACACCAAGAAGGACTGCAGTTCGTAAGTAACCAATCCCTGGGTGGGGGGGCGAGCTGACCATGCCGTTTACACATTCTGATATAGATTCATCCCCCTGTCCTCCCCCACCCTTGAAGGTAATGTCATGGAATGTAGACGGTTTAAACACCCCTATAAAGAGAAAAAAAGTTATAACACACCTTAAGCGCCACAAGCCCGATATCATCTTCTTTCAGGAAACGCATAGGAAGGCGGGGGATGACTCTAGCCTTAAAGACACTTGGATTGCGAAGTGCATATCAGCCCCATACAAAAATAAGTCCAGGGGAGTGGCCGTGTTGTTCGGGAGGAATGTGTCCTATACCGTTTCAGATAAGATAATTGATCCAAATGGCAGATATATACTACTTGATGTCCAAATCCATGATTATAAATATACGCTCCTAAACATATATGCCCCCAATGTAAATCAAAAATAATTTTTCCATTTTATATCCCAATTGGTCTCCTCAAGAGAAACGCCAAATTTAAAAATAGGAGGTGATTTTAATGTGGTAGATGATCCAACTGTGGATAAAAATCCTGTTCCCCAAAACCTCAGATCCGAAATATGGAACCAAATTTCTACTCTAAAAATGACGCATAATCTCACAGACCCGTGGAGACTACTAAATCCCTCCGATAGATCTTTCACATTTCACTCGGGAGTGCATAATTCTTTTTCCAGGCTTGATTACATACTATTAGCTGATTCCTTAATAACTGAGGTCCTTAAGACCGATGTTGGCTATATACTTATATCTGACCATGCCCCTATAACAGTAACGCTCCGTCTGCCCTTGGAAAGACAACGGAACTCAACTTGGCGATTCCCATCCTATTTATATACTTCAGAGAATTTTAAACAGCATCTTCAATACCATTGGTTGGATTACCAAGACAATAACATTGAATATTTTGACAACCCTATAATATTCTGGGAGGCATCTAAAGCAGTCTTGCGAGGGAATATAATAGCGTATATGGCCAATCGGAAAAAAGAATCGAATAAACTTTACCAATCCCTCTCACAGACAACGCGAACCCAGTATAATGCCTATCTCTCTGATCCCAAAGATATAACATATGCTAGCTATAAACAGGCAAAACAAACATTAGAAAATTTCCTACTGACCCAAGCTCAGTCTAAAAAAGATTACACAAAAAATAGATACTATAGGTGGGGTAATAGAACTGGTAGACTTTTGGCGAATCTCTCAAAACCCTTTAGACGTAAAAATCATATAGTGGCTATCAAAACGCCAGAATCTCCACTGCCCCTCACTAAATCTAAAGAAATAGCGGGAGCCTTCCTAAAATACTATCAGACGCTATATACAGCTACCCCATCTAATGATGCACTCCTGAGTGAAATAATGCAGGAAGCTAATTTGCCAAAGCTGTCTCTTTAACAACAGGATTTACTAAATACAGAAATACAGAAATTTCATCTCAAGAGATCTTGGACACTATTTCGGATCTGAAGCTCCATAAATCCCCTGGCCCAGATGGATTTACAGGGGAATATTATAAATTACTGAAAGTGGAGATAGTACCGACTCTACTGGAACTATATCGGACTATCCACCGTCATCGCCCCCATTACCCATCTTTTAACCAGGCATACACTACTTTAATACCTAAGCCAAACAAGGACCCTACGTCAATGTCTTCATACCGCCCTATAACTGCTAAACCTGGATTTTAAAATTCTTTCCCGTATAATGGCCAAGCGCCTCCAAACTTCACACCAACTAGGCTTTGTACACGGACGTCATTCGGTGCGTGGTATTCGTACTGCAATAGCTTTGATAATTACCTCTTCTCAGGACTCCCGCTCACCCAACATGCTTCTCAGCTTAGATGCTCATAAGGCATTTGATACAGTGTCCTGGACTTTCCTATCAGCTGTGTTGAATGAGAGGGAGTTCGGCCAAGATTTCATAGCAATGATAAATTATTTCTATGATACCCCATCGACGTCTCTAATCATTAATACATTATTGGGAGATCCACTAGTGATGACGAGAGGCACTCGACAAGGGTGCCCGATGTCCCCGCTGTTATTTAATTTATCACTAGATCCAATGCTGAGGTTGATTCAGCAGTGGCCCCGGATGGAAGGTATCTCGGTTGGCACAGAGTGCACAAAAATTGCAGCATTTGCAGACGATATTCTGCTTCATATCTTAAACCCACAGTCTAGCCTGGGTCCGCTGATGGAGAAAATCATGGAAATAGGGTCTGTTTCAGGATTCGAAGTTAACCTTGAAAAATCAACAGCAATATATCTGGGGAGAGGTCCGGCGGAGCCTCAGTGGGCTCGGTCACTTGGGCTGCAGTGGGCGAATGGGTCAATACCATACTTGGGGGTCCGACTCCCGAAGAACATGGCCACTCTCTACAATCTTAATATCAGCAAAGTCATAACAGACATGCAAAGGGAGTTGGAGGGTTGGGAGCGACTCAATGTATCCTACTTAGGCAGAGCAAATCTCCTGAAGATGATATCATTCCCACGATTACTATATCCACTGCAAACATTGCCATTCCTTCTAACACAAAAAGACGCTCAAAAAATTAATTATCTTTTTCGTAAATTTATTTGGAAAAAGAAGCGCCCCAGGATTAGTCTTATTAAACTTCAACAACCCAAGTCTAATGGAGGCATAAATTTCCCGGACATAGTACAATATAGTCATGCAGCTCATCTACGATACCTGAAAGATTGGTTAATGGATCAAAGTACCTTTACCAATTTAGCAGTAGAAAAACAATTTCTCTCGGAAATTCATTTAAAGGCTTTTCTTCACCTACATGACCAGGAGTTGCCCCCTCATACTCTTGAAAACCCCCTTATTATCTTGGTTAGGAAAATTTGGCATATACTGAGACATAAACTTCATCTTAATCCCTATAAATCTATACATTTACCGTTTATCAAAAACCCTGTGTTTCAGAACGGCATGGCGGTTCGCCCCTTTACTATGTGGGAGAGGGAGGGGCTGCAGACAGTGGGACAGTTGTTGAGTAGGACTGGAAGAAAGCCACTCCTTCACGCGGAGGCACTGGAGTTGTTCCCATTTTTAGGTCCATGTGGTCTTTCTTTCATTCAGGCCCAGCATTATGCCCGAGAGGTGATATCGCTCTTCTCAGCAGTGGATTGGGATAACCCTCTTGATACTCTATTATTAGCTGTTTCCTCCAAGAGGGGAGCGATCTCGTCCAACTATGCTTTTCTGAGAACTATAATAGATCACACTAAAATAAATTCGGGCCTGAGTGGATGGCTGCGCCATTTTCCACAATTAACAGAACAGGTGTTGTTGAAGGGACTGGCCACTTCGATGAAGCTCTTCCCAGCTTCTATATACGCAGAGATGTTTCTTAACATATTCCACAGGGGTTACCTCTCACCACATCGTCGAAACATTATTGGTCTTTCAGCTGATTCTAGATGTCCTAAATGTGGTGAAACCCAAGCAGACCTATACCATTGTTTATGGGCATGTCCTATAATCGGGGCCTTCTGGACCAGGGTGTGGAGGTTTGCAACTGCAGATTTGGTTAATTATTTGCCACTTACTCCCGAATGGGCAGTGCTGGGTATTTTGCCTTCCGATGCACGAACCTCTGTAGGAGGGAGAAGGTTAATTATGGCAATATCTGCAAGGTTAGGAAATCGATCCTTTACAATTGAAAGCTTTTCTTTCTTTATGAAGCAAACTTTAATGTATGATTTATGTCTGAACTTCTTCAATAAAAATGTTTTGAAAAAAAAAAAAATAAGCGCCCCACGCTATTTCATTTAAATAAATTGATACCATAAGTTATTTATATGTGATCCAGTCACAGACACTTTCCACCTTTTTGGTGAGTGCTATACCCAGATATCTTATGTGTTCGGAGTTCCAGTGAAAAGGGAATTCAATTCTAGAAGCTGCTTCAACTTAGAGGGAATATCTAGGATATCTGCCTTGGCTAGGTTTATTTTGAAATTTGAAATTGCAGAGAAAGGGTCAAGCTCTTGAAATAGATTGGGGAGCGTAGTTAAAGGGCTAGTGAGTGTAAGGAGAATGTCGTCTGCATAGAGAGCTATCTTGTGAGTGTTAGAAGGCAAATGTATGCCAGTAATATTGGGATTCAAGCGTATTTTCATAACCAGGGGTTCTATAACCAATGTAAATAGAAGGGGGAAAAGGGGACACAGGGGACATCCCTGTCGAGTCCCGTTTAGGATAGGGAAAGATGGGGAGGAACATCCATTCACCTAAACAGAAGCAGCCGTGTTGTAATACAGAGCTGATACCTCCTTGAGGAAGCGATCTTGGAAACCGTAAGCAGATAAGGCCTGCATCATGAAGGGCCAGCCAACATGGTCAAACGCCTTCTCGGCATCTAGAGATAGAAGGAGAGAGGGCTGATTGCGATTGTTAATGTGTTGAATGAGGTCTATGGTCCGTCTAGTATTATCTGCAGCCTGTCGGCCCTGGAATGAACCCGACTTGGTCTAGTTGTACAATTCTAGGGAGCACTGAATTTACCCTATTCGGGAGGATTTTGGCATATATCTTAAGATCAACGTTTAGTAATGAAATAGGACGGTAGCTACTGCAGAGGGAAGGGTCTTTGCCCTCTTTTGGAATTACCATGATCCGGGCTCGAGTAGTCGCCGGGTCAAACGGGGTTCCCTCAAGGATAGAGTTAAACCATGTGGTAAGCTTAGGGCCAAGAACGTCTCTAAATTTTTTGTAATACTTGGCTGGAAAGCCATCCGAGCCCGGTGCGGAAGTCACCTTCATGCTACGTAAAGCTATGATGGTCTTTTCCTTTGTTATGTCCGAGCTAAGAAATTGAATCTCTGTTCTCTGTTTTAGAAAGTTGTGGGAGATGGCAGGAGTGTAAATAGGCATTTATCCTTTCCTCCAAGTCAGGGGGCGGCTGGACTGAGACGTCTAAGTTGTACAGCGATGAGTAATATGCTTGAAATTCTTTTATTATCATTTCAGGTTATATGTTGTTTTTCCTTGTGGATTTTTGATGGATGAAATTGAATTATGCGTATGTCTCTCCCGCAGCCTCCGGACCAGGAGGGAATCTGCCTTATCTGCCAGCAGGGAGCAGAACAGAGGATGGAAAACAGCAGCAGCTATCGAAAGTGGGGATTAACCCTCTAATCTCCGGTGACGCCGTGCTGCTACAATCCAGATGAGAAGGGCTCGCTTTATATGTTGGATGCTCGGTGTGGCAAGCGGTTACTCTCCAGGTTAGTTATACTATTTTGTTTTACATAGTGAGGAGTCAAAAGTAGTATACTAAAGCCTGTCAGCAATACTTTGGGAGCAAAAAAGGTACAGAGGAACTACCCGTGTAATAGTGAGATTGTAGTAGTGGAGCGCTGGTCAAGCCAAACTTGAAAGGGAGTTGGTAATGTTAGGAACTATAGATGCTTTCAGCTTAGGAGGGGCACTTCATTATCACACAGGCACCATTTGTCTGAAAAATGAGAATACTGGCAGAGTATACATTTCGACCACGAGGTGGCAGCGTTGAGCTATTTGTGCACTGTAGATGGGCAACAGGACATGCAGGAGGGAAATTAACCCTTGTGAGCCTGGTATCCAATGCTCTGTGAAATCTGTATAGAAGACTTTTGTAGCCAGTTGAATGGCAGAGCTGTAACTCCTGTACTATGAAGGGGGAGCAAATAAGTGGTAAAACTGGTCCCCTGTATATCACAGGCTACTCTGAAGGCACTTTCCCCATATACTGAGCCGCACAGCTAGCAGCGTAACAGATTGAACAGAGGGCACTGTGACTGACCTGTGGACCACCAACACAGCTGTGTGTCACTGTGGAGCTCAGAATCCAGGGAGTCTTTGTGATCCCAACGCCCAGCTGATAGGTCAGGTACAAAGATGCAGATGCCAGCAATTCACTGCTCTGTGCAAATCATCCACCGCCAAGTCAACGATCCCCCGGGCAGTGAGAGTAGATCCAGGAGTCCTCGCTAAGATGGTAGCCGGTTAGACCAGTGGATAGGTCCCAGGTTGCGTTTCCCAGGCTGGAGCTGGAAATATTGGAGCAAGATGGTTCCTGGTTCGCTGCGGCGGGAAAGGACGCGGCTCCAAGATCCCAGTGGCCCAAAGTATCAGCATCTGTTCTCTGCAGATAGCGACCAGGAGAATATAAAAGTCCCAGCGCTCGCGGGGTGCCGACACCAGGGTTCTTCGAAATGCACATGCGCAATTGATGGATAAAGAGGAGCGAAGAGCACCTGGAGGAGATCCTGAGACAGCGCTTCCGAAGAGGGGGGTAAGTATGATTTTTTTTATCACAGAAACCAGTTTTTCGGAACTGCTGTTTCTGTGATCCGTTTTTAATAAATTTGAGAAATAGTTAAATCCTTAACTATTTTTCATTTTTGCCGATGATTGATAAATGTGCCCCTGTGTCTTTAAATGGAGGGCAGTAAAACAGTTTTCTTTTTGTTTTAGCACATTTGTCATCATTTGTTAAGTCAACACAAGTGAAATGATACCATAGTTTACAAGGGTCACACTCCACCATTCCTTATTTAGGCTTGCAGAGGCAATGTGTTGTAAGTTGTATTTTTTTTACCATTTTTTGGGGGTTTGTTTAGTTTAATATGTGGAAACATGTTAATGTGATTTTCTTCAATGCATTTAACTAAATGTTTCCTCGTCTTGTGTTGTTCTAAATGTATTTGATTTAAATTGAATCCACTTGCCAGTGCCACAGCATTGGCTAAGGCAAATACCCCACAATCATTCGCAACATCCTCTTTTTGGCAACACACCAAATTAATGTCCGGCAAGAGAAGGCAGTTTCTTTAATATTAAATGCTGGGAGATATTCAGGTCATCTAACCATGAGTCATTGGATACAGCTTCTTTATCAGCAGTAGTTAATTTGATCCATTGACTGTAGGGATGTGCACCGGCGACTTTTGGTGTCTCGTGTTTTGTTTTTTGGATTCGGATTTTCGCGATGTTTTGGGTTCGGATTTGTTTCGCAAAACACCTGCCGAAAGGTTTTGGTTCGGATTTAAGGTTTTGGATTCGGATTTTTTTTGAAAAAAGCATAAAAAGTTCAAAAATCAAGTTTTTGGGCTTATTTTCACTCCTACGCTATTATTAACCTCAATAACATTCAATAACAATCATTTCCACTAATTTATAGTGTATTCTGAACACCTCACAATATAGTTATTAGTCCAAAACGTTGCAACGAGGTATCTTTCTGGACTGCGTAGTGGAGTGGTCCCCACAATATAATAAGAAAACCATCAACTGGTCTTAATCGCACCAAAAAATGTACCTGGACTGCGTAGAGGAGTGGGTCACCACAATATAATTTAAAAACCCTGAACTTGTATGATTCGCACCAATAAATGTATCTGGACTGCGTAGAGGAGTGGTCACCACAATATAATAAGAAAACCATCAACTGGTATGAATCGCACCGAATAATGTACCTGGACTGCGTAGAGGAGTGGTCACCACAATATAAATTAAAAACCCTGAACTTGTATGATTCGCAGGCACCAATAAATGTATCTGGACTGCGTAGAGGAGTGGTCACCACAATATATTAAGAAAACCATCAACTGGTATGAATCGCACCTAATAATGTACCTGGACTGCGTAGAGGAGTGGTCACCACAATATAAATTAAAAACCCTGAACCTGTATGATTCGCACGCACCAATAAATGTATCTGGACTGCGTAGAGGAGTGGTCACCACAATATATATAATAAGAAAACCATCAACTGGTATGAATCGCACCAAAAAATGTACCTGGACTGCGTAGAGGAGTGGTCACTCACCACAATATAAATTAAAAACCCTGAACTTGTATGAATCACACCAATAAATGTATCTGGACTGCGTAGAGGAGTGGTCACCACAATATAATAAGAAAACCATCAACTGGTATGAATCGCACCAAATAATGTACCTGGACTGCGTAGAGGAGTGGTCACCACAATATAAATTAAAAACCCTGAACTTGTATGATTCGCACCAATAAATGTATCTGGACTGCGTAGAGGA
Source organism: Mixophyes fleayi (assembly GCF_038048845.1). Classification (NCBI taxonomy): domain Eukaryota; kingdom Metazoa; phylum Chordata; class Amphibia; order Anura; family Limnodynastidae; genus Mixophyes; species Mixophyes fleayi. The sequence continues at coordinate 44,881,175 of NC_134412.1, forward strand.
GTGGGTCACCACAATATAATAAGAAAACCATCAACTGGTATGAATCGCACCGAATAATGTACCTGGACTGCGTAGAGGAGTGGTCACTCACCACAATATAAACTAAAAACCCTGAACTTGTATGATTCGCACCAATAAATGTATCTGGACTGCGTAGAGGAGTGGGTCACCACAATATAATAAGAAAATCATCAACTGGTATGAATCGCACCGAATAATGTACCTGGACTGCGTAGAGGAGTGGTCACCACAATATAATTAATAAAAAACCCTCCACGGCTCTGAATTTCCCCAAAAAAAAATCTGGACTGTGTAGTTGGGTGGCCCCGGTACTAAATTTGATACCGGGGCCACAATATAATAAATAGTTACACCCTCAACTGGTCGGAATTCCACCAAACAAGTATCTGGACTGCGTAGTATGGTGGCCCCGGTACTAAATTGGATACCGGGGCCACAATACCTCCTCCAAGTTCCAAGTGTAGTATTTATAACATATTAACACTACACAAATTCTAGCACGTCAAACCCTCTTGTTTTAAATAATGACAGGGCATTTAACTTTTGATTACATTTTTTGAATTTGTTGACATTTTGTTTTACTTTTTGAACATGGCAAACGACTGTTGAATGGTCACATAATGCCAAAAAAATAGTTGCAAGATGGAATTGTCCTTGGGCCCTCCCACCCCCCCTTATTTTTGTTGTTGAAGGACATGCACACTTTAACAAACCAATCATTTCAGCGACAGGGCCTACCAACCAACTGTGGCTGAAATGATTGGTTTGTTTGGGCCCCCACACCAAAATAACAATTCATCTCTCTCTGTACAAACTAAACAGGCTCTACTGAGGAAAGATGTCGTCCTCATCCTCAACCTCTGATTCCTCTCCCCCTACAGTGTGTACTTCCTCCTCCTCACACATTATCAATTCGTCCCCGCTGGACTCCACAACCACAGGTCCCTCTGTACTATCTGGAGGGCAGTGCTGTACTTCATTGAGGAATTGATTATTCATTTTTATAAACATCATTTTTTCAACGTTGTGAGGAAGCAACCTCCTTCACCGCTCACTGACCAGGTTCCCCGCTGCACTAAAAACTCTTTCCGAGTACACACTGGAGGGGGGACAACTCAGGTAAAATACAGGGGCTTCCAAACTGCCTTTTGGAGTTCTACCACGTCACCACCTCTATTTAATTTTGATTGCAAGGCTTGTAAATACTTTGAAGATAAAAAAAAGCAGGCTGCACAGACTGTGGAGCTAGAAAGTGAAATTAAATGGACCACGTTACTTTGGTGGCTATCTATGCCCCCCCCGCCCTACACTTGTAGTTGAATATAAAAAAAAGCGGCCTGCATAGACTGTAGAACTAGAAATTCAAATATACAAAGCAATGGACAAAGGCAGTTTGGTATCTGTCTGCATCAGATCCCCTCTCCACTAGGAGTAAAATAGAAAACTATTCAGCCGTTATATAATCTAGAATATAAATAGAAATTGAGAAAGGCAATTTGGTATCTGTCTGCATCATAATCATCAACATCCTCCTCAGCGCCAGCTACATCAATATCCTCCTCCCGGTGTACAACATTCACACCTTCATTAGCCAAATCTGTAACTGGACTGTGGGTGATCCTTCCAGCATATGCAGAGGGCCTGCTGCAAATGCTGGATGGAGTCACCTCTTCCCGTACAGTGATGGGAAGGTCAGGGTTCACAACTAACAACACCCTTGGACTCGCCTTGGGGATTTGTGATGTCATCTGTTTAGAAGGCAGAGTTCTTTGCTGTTTTGTTGTTGCTGACAGCATAACTATCTTAAATTTTTTGTAGGGTGGGGGAGGAGGGCTTAGATCCTTGGGTGAAGCTGGACCACTAGTCATGAACACGGGCCAGGGCCTAAGCCGTTCCTTGCCACTACGTGTCGTAAATGGCATATTGCCAACTTTACGTTTCTCCTCAGATGATTTTAAGTTTCTCTTTTTGCTATTTTTTGAGAACTTGGGCTTTTTGGATTTTACATGCCCTGTACTAGGAGATTGGGCATCGGGCTTGCCAGACGACGTTGATGGCATTTCATTGTCTATGTCATGACTAGTGGCAGCAGCTTCAGCATTAGGAGGAAGTGGGTCTTGATCTTTCCCTACTTTATACTCCAAATTTTGGTTTTCCATTATATGTAGCACAAGAGAGCGTACCCCTAAGCCACACAGATTCGGCAAAGCCTTTAAAAATTATATGCGGCACAGGAGAGTACCACTGGACTTATACTGCTGAATCAGTGAACTTTGTAATAGCAGTACCACTGGACTTATACTGCTGAATCAGTGAACTTTGTAATAGCAGTACCACTGGACTTATACTGCTGAATCAGTGAACTTTGTAATATATCAGTACCACTGGACTTATACTGCTGAATGTGTGAACTTGGTAATATTGCAGTACCAATGGGCTTATACTGCAGGATTGGTTTTGCAAATTTTGTTGTACTTAAAAACTTTTTTAATTAGTTTTTTGTATTTTTTTTTATAACTTTTTTTTAATTTTTTAAACACTTGGGAATATTGGGGAAATAACTATGCCCTTAGAAGCACAGAGCACAGGACACAGGACCACTGGACTGAACAGGACACAGCACAGGACCCAGCTGCACCACTGAAATCAAAATTGACAGAGCACAGCACACAGCACCACTGGACTGATACTGCAGAACACAACACAGCACAGCACAGCACAGCACAGCACAGCACAGCACAGAACTAAACAGCACAGAACTAAACAGCACAGCACGAGATCTACCAGGACAGAGGACCACCTAACACACCCTCCCTCTACCCTGATCAATGTCCGAGTGAAGATGGCGGCGACTAGCGGGGAATTTATAGGTTCCGAGTATCGCGAGATCCGACAGCGGGATTATGACTCCGAGCCTCGGTTTCAAGTTTTCATTTGGCGCCAATACCCGGATCTGTCTCGGATCCGACTCGGATCGGCAACGTTCGGGTGGGCTCGGATTCAGGAAATCCGAGTGCGCTCATCTCTAATTGACTGTGGCCCATTGGCTCTGAGTGGACAGTGGCCAAATCTTAAGATTCAGCAATTCTTGGATCTATTTCTACAGATTCTAAGATGTGAACATTCACTTTTAAGGATATCATAATCATCCTTATTATTCAGCAGTTGCATCAGAATTTATTCGGGGTCTGAGGTCCATTTTGCCATTTTCATTGTGAACATGTATTAGTGTATCTCCTTAATGCCTATATAAAATATAGGGTATTAATATTTAACACATCCAAGCTCAGATGTAAGTGATTTGCGGAGAAACTGGGATGAAGCTTGCCATCCTTTATAGAAAAATAGTTGTGCAGTACATAAGTACTGCGACTTAAGCAGACTTTATTTATCTCTTTCTTATCCCCCATATCTTAAATAACCACATTGGGACAGGGGATGGAGTACACGTTTTACAGCTTTGTAAAACATGGCACTGTGCAGTGCACCACCCACACAGGGAAATAGACACTGCTGACAGTGGGTAGGCATTACTGTTGAGGTTCCTCTTTAAACAAATAAACATTACCTCATTATTCCACAGTAACAGACCAAGAGCGGGGAAGCCCATTGGTCATGCCATCCATCCTCTAGTTGAGAAACTGTTCTTTAATTCAATTAATGTATTTTTTTGTTTATTTTTCAACACAATAGTTCTTATTATGGATCAAATGCAAAACGCAGTAGAAGTTTCTATATTCCGAATAGGTGCACAATTAAAGTTTATTATGCACGGGCCCTTCTTGTCATTAGATGTGGTGTCATAGACACAATGTTTTTTTTACAAATTTCAGCTTTTGTAATAACAGCTGTGAATATGTAATTATTGTCAGGCTAAAGAAATGTAGGTATTCAATAATACAATCCTAATGTGACACATAGTTCTCATAATAAAAAGGCAAATTATGCTGTCTCTTTTTTTTAAAGATAATTAAGAGAATAGATAGAAGTACATTCTTTGTTTTACAATGCTTGGTTGAGCTGCTATACTTTACGCATTGATCAAATATTTTGACATGCTTTTAGGACACAAGAGGAAAGAGTGAAGGTCTCTTCAACAGGGGTCACATATAGACATGTAACAAATATATACTTTACATGGGGTGGATGGTAAATTTGAGACTACTCTTCCAAGTCTGGTGGCTTGTAAACAAAAGAGAATGTGTGTTCTGTCCAAGCTGTGGCCAATGATCCTACATGTGTAAGTTACTGTACATTGTGAATTATTGTGCATCACTTTCACAGAGAGGCTTATGGCATTCAATACAATGAGTGTGCTATTCCGGCCAGCTGCATGGATCAGTCACCCCCTCTTGGGTCCTCCAAGGCTGGGGGGGAACCTTGGTTGGCATAACAATTACAGACTTGAAATACTAAAAATAGCGATATTTTTGAGAAAGTAAAGCAGTCAAATTTAAAATAAAGATGTATTAATTTTAATATTGAAATAAATAACTACTTTATAATAACAGTTACCCCTCAAGTACACAAAAAACTGCTTTCAGTATGTTTTTTTAACATCACATATTAAATTATTATTACAAAATATTCAAATATATATTACGAACTTCAGCTCTATGTAGTATGAGACAGCACACGCAAAAGTCTGATAACGTCCATTTAAAGGGTTAGGTAATATATTACACTTGCTGGTTCTTGGCATAACAAGTGAGAACACAACTATAACTCTTATCAGGCATTATCCTGTGGGATAATAAAATTAAGGTCAGGAGTAGAGATAAAATAATTAATAAACTGTCTTTATGTTTCTTGCATTCTCCTTCGTTAATATTGCTTGATGAACGGACTTCTTAAAGAAGAAAAACCATAACAGTCCTCCAACATGTGTCCTTTTAGCCTCTGTAGCGCGGCTCTGGGAGAAGCAAGTCACAAGCACTATTTGAACTCTTCATTAAACAGGTGAGTTTTCAGCAGGGTCCTGCAGTTAGAGACGATACTAGACAGATAGACACTCTGCTGAAGAATTCCAGGGGCAGCATTGAAAAAAGCTGTAGTCCTGAGAGTGGAGGTAACCTTGAAGAAAAAAAAAAAAGGGTCAGCATGAGCAGCAGATTGGTATGTACAGAGATAGTGATAATAAATATAACAAGTGTAAATGGATTTCAAAGCACTAAATACTTTTGTAGTGAAAAAAAATTAAAAGGGAAGACAACGTGATTTCAGTAGGATAACAGTAATTAACCATGGAGAGTAGAAAGGTTATTCCTGCAGCAGATAGTTGAATGAATTGTAGGGGTTCAAGATTTAATCACACATGCCCACTCTGCCAGAGCAACTTCAATCACTGATGCCCCCCTCTGCCCTTCAAGTACACTTGCCCCCCTCTGTCCTGAAGCTTCAATCGCACATGCCCCCTATGCCAGAGCAGCTTCAATTACACATGCCTCCCTATGCCAGAGCACCTTCAATCAAACATGCCCCCCTCTGCCCTGCAGTTTTAAATACATATGCTCCCTCTGCCCTGCAGCTTAAATCACACATGTTTGACTCAGACATGCTGTCTCCCCGTCACATTACCTGTTTCTTTTTACCTTTTTCTACACGAATGACTCCAGGAACAGATAGAAATGCTGCAATTCCTGCACTGACAACCATAGAATTCCATTAGCCCGCCAACACTGTGTGACATTAGGTGATGTCACTGTGATGTGTGAAGGTACCTAAGCTGAAGGGGATTTAGCCGCTACCGTAATTTTACCAATGTGTTCTATGTAAGTCACTTAAAGTAATTTACGAAGTGGTTTTTTTTTGTTGTTTTTTTTTTTACAAAGCTCTTAATTTTATGTTTAAGTAATGAAAGTAGTTCGGCACGTACATTGCCATCAAATAAACAGAAGAGGGGGAAGAAATAACAAGGTCCTTCTTAAAGTGTTCTTACTAAAAATATTATATTAATTGAGGGCCTATTTATTAAGCCATAAACCATTTTCGCATGGTATAGGCATGTTTAAGCTACATAGGTATGTAACAAAAGCCTAATATTATAGATATCTCCTGCTTTAGGCTACATTTCGCATTAAACTGCAATCCCCATCATTTTCATGGTCTGTGGCAATTTAACATTCTCCAAAAAGCCTAGCTTTTCGGAGCTTGAGCCCCTTGGTTTTAGCAATTCTACCTTATGGGGAGATAATTGTGGGATCTCAGATCCCACACCACAGCCTTCCTGCTCTCCCCTCCGGTTACTATTGCAAAGTGGTTTTATGCATGCGCGACCTTAGGTAATACTTGCGCAAAGAAAACCAATACTGGGCGGATGTAAACTTTTCTTTATGGTGGGACGCAGTTTAATGATTCTGTTAATATTGTATTGGAAAGCATTTTTGTGTTTGTATATATTCATTGCTCCCTCATCTCTCTCCCCTTGCCCTCATCATCTCAGAGACTGATTAAGGCCTCACGGGCCTCTAGGCATCTGTCACACACTGGCGATCGGGCTACATACCCGATTCCTGGCACTCTTACCTGCCTCTCTGGTCCGTCCGCTCCGTCCTGGCCGCCACCATCTTAGTTTCCCAAATTTTCATCTCACCCACGCACCCAGGTTCCTACTGCCGATACGTTACACTGGAATTTCTCTCCATCTGGACTGAAGCAAGATCCTGTCTTAAAAAATCCTCCATTCGCTTCAAACTATCCGTGGATAAGAAACGACGAGTACTCCTTATTTTTAAAGTCGGAGACAGGGTATGGCTTTCCACCAAAAATATACGGCTCAAGGTCCCTTGTATGAAATTGGCTCCGCGATTCATCGGTCCTTAGAGTATTTCTCGGGTCATCATTCATGTGTGCTTCAAATTGCGGTTACCTGCCTCCCTTCGTATTTCAAATTCCTTCCATGTATCCCTGTTGAAACCACTAAGGATTAATCGCTTCTCATCTGTGTCATCTCCCACCGTTCCAAAAGTTCATCAGGAGGAGGAGTATGAGCTCAAACAAATCCTGGACTCCAAGTATTACAAAGGTGGTCTGAAGTATCTGGAGGATTGGAAGGTCTTCATCCTCGAGGAGCACTCCTGGGTACGTGTCTCCGACATTCACCCATCTCGATTGTTGGAAAGATTCCATAAGAAGTTTCCTATGAAGCCCAGTAGTAGGCGTGCAGTGCCCACCTTTAAAGGGGGGGGGGTACTGTCACGGGCTACATACCTGATGCCCGGCACTCTTACATACCTCTCCAGTCCGTCCGCTCCGTCCTGGCTGCCGCCACCTTCATTTTGTGCGCAAACCAGTCCTATTAATTTTCTCTGCTCCTCTCCTATTGGCTGTTGATTTTGGCTCCAAAGTTTAAAAGGCACCTCCCCTGGATGTTTGGTGCCTGTTCTTTTAGTTACCTTTTTGGTGCTAATCGTGGCTCCCCTGTACCTGTTGACCACAGAGCTGACATTCTATTCCTGCACATCACCTACGCTCCAGTGGAAGCTGCTGACTTCAGTACTGACACTTCCTAGTGTTTCTGCCGCCATCCCAGTGGTAACCTGTCGTCTACAGAGCGGACACTATTCCTACGCTTCTTCTACGCTTCTTCACGTGTTGTCTGCCACCGCTGACCATCTTTTGCCAGTTCCTCTAAGGGGTTTCGCCTGGTACTCTTAGCAATGGCCGCGACCTGCGAGATAGACGCACAAAGGCCAAACCGCCTTGCGGCTGGTCCCTGGTGAACACCGTCTCCTCGTTAGATTCCGCTCTCTGCTTAAGTAGTGCAAATATAGGCAAACCATAGGATCCAGCCCTATTGAACCGTGACAGCAACATACTAGTTTGGGACCCCACTTCCCCCCTCTGTCAAAAAAGAATATATGAAACCGGGCTAAAGCAATCTGGGCTGCTCAGTGCGCTAGCCAAAGTTGCCTTGAGGAATGATCAGGCTCTGTCTTCTCTCTCTTTTTCATTATCCCTCATCTCATCTCTCTCTCCACCCCCCCCTATAGCTTTCCTTACTATCCCCCTTCCCAACCTACCTCTTGAAAGTCCATACTGCTGCTGTTTCACAGCCCACTCTACTTCTATGTTGCTTAGAGAGGATGTGAGGAAATACGAACACACTTCGTCTCTGAGCATATTTGATTGATGCACTAGAATGCCAGCCTGTGCGCACAGCATTCTGGGGCATTAATCTAATTTTAAGGAGCTTTCTGCTGCTGATCACACTGACATGACTGACTGATGTCTCTTCAGAGCACTCATACAGCGCTTGGTGCTGCAGTCAGATCAGCCTCATGCATGTAAAAATGCATGAGGCTAATCATAGTCCAGATTAATAAAAACATGGTGGGACAGGATGGACCGCCTATGCCACCCTGTCTGTTTTTGCTGGGAACCGGCTGGGCTTACTTTGCCACTGTCCCCTTTCTCCCAAATTGCACCCTCTAACAGCAGAAGGAGGGGCTTACGATGCTGCCACCACTAGGCTCCTAGATCGGCACCTAGAACCACTTCATTCTGGGTAACTGTTGCTGCTAGTGTACCCCCTCACTGGGCACCTGGGCTGGTACCTCTGACCTTTTTTGGTAGATCAGGGTGCTGTGAATGATTCCTCCCTGGCCTATCACACTGGCCAGAGCTGCTGGGTAGTGGGCAGAGCATTGATGCTAGTCGCTGGGTTCCAACCTTAGAACAGTAGGAGAACGGATTAGATTTGGGTCTAATCTGCAGGTCACAGAATTTACAGCAGGGAAGCAGTCGCAGGATCTTGAAGCAAAATGATGTTTACTAGCGCAAGTGTCCTAACAAAGACAGTTCACATTGATTTAAGGTACCAGTGATCAGAAGGTCAGATGGAACAATAATGATACATTTCAGTACAAACCAGTGTTCTTTTTATATACATTCTGACACACATATCAGCAGGGGGTAAGCCAGTCCCCTGATCCTTGATGGCTCTGCAAAAACTGAAATATTTCATTCATAGATTAACATCGAGATATGAGATGTTCTTTAAACTTGGATTTTAAACACAATTTATACTTAACAAAATTTACACTTATCTGTGATTTCCTAAATCACATTGATCAGAGGTTTCCTTTCACTTTAACCAGGCAGGATACAGGTAACGACTCCCTTTCTGGGCCTTAGGCAAGATACTGGTTTGGGGCCCCCATCCGTGAAACAATCCATAGCACTTCTTTTTTTCTTTTGTTTTTAAAGCATAGATTATATTAACTTTTAATAGCTACTAGAAAAGCTAGTGCAGACAATGTTATACCAAAAAATATTAACTTTTAATGAAATCCTTACATAAATCAGAGTGCAAACAATGTTGTACATAGCTTTAATATTTAATAATGATTACATTTCATTACTCACGTGTGCTGATGAAAAGAAAGGTTATTACACTCCCTGCTGGTTGCTATTATTGGTCCAACTCTGCGCAGTCTACCTCGATCCTCCGTATGATGTCACTTCATTCTCTGCACGCCCAGTCCAAGCACACTGAGCCTGCGCAAGCTCTCACAGCTCCCTCCTACAAAAAAATGTATTTTGGCAAATAAGTTGGAGAAGTATAGAAGAGAAAAAAATGTCCCCACCTTCATCACTTTTATCACTTTTGCTCCTCCTTCACACTGTTTCCCCTTTAGTAAACCCTTCATCATCACACTGTGCCCTCCATATTTTTGCTCCCCTTGATTATTTCTCCTCACACTGCCCTCCATGTTTTTGTTCCACATGTCTCTTATTTCCCTCACCCTATGTGCCCTTCATGCTTGTTCCACCTTTCTCTCATGCCCTTCTGTGCCCTTAATACTTGTTCCACCTTTCTCATGCTCCTCTGTGCCCTTAATGCTTATTCCACCTTTCTCTTGCCCCTCTGTGCCCTTAAGGCTTATTCCACCTCTCTTGCCCCTCTGTGCCCTTAAGGCTTATTCCACCTCTCTCTTGCCCCTCTGTGCCCTTAATGTTTGTTCCACCTTTCTCTTGCCCCTCTATGCCCTCCTTGCTTGTTCCACCTTTCTCTTGCCCCTCTGTGCCCTTAATGCTTATTTCACATTTCTCCTGCCCCTCACCCTATGTGCCTCCATTAGTTAACATACCTTTCAATTGCCTTTTTCTCTTTTCTGTTCTGTTCTCTTCTGTTCTGATCTTCTTGTCTTGTTTACTTCTTTCCTGTATGTCGGGCTGCCGCTGCTCCTCTTCTCTGCTCCGGCAGTGCTCCTGCTCCTCGCCGAATCTTCACTGAAAATGACGTTGGGCGTGATGACGTTACGCCCGACATTCAGTTAGGGAGGAGGAGAAGAGGAGGAGAGCAGGCACGCGGTCAGCTGTCTTTGCTTTTGTTTCTTAAATCAATTTTCAGCAGCAGTTCTTGTTTATTATGCCGGCGGACAGAAGGGGAGCGCCCTTCTGCCTTGCTCACCGTTGGCTCTGGGGGGGCCCTCTGGGGACCGCTAGGCCCTAGGCAGTTGCCTAGGTTGCCTAGCGGTAAATCCGGCCCTGCCCAGCGCAGTGACTTAGCACTTTCTGGCGCTGTGCGCTGGTTATTAACCAACACCACAGCACCCATACATGGGCTATGATGGAGGAAGGGGAAGGGGAGGAGGTGCAGGTGGGCAAAGAAGTGAGTTTAAGGTGGAAAAGAAGCAACGTGGGTTAGAAGACTGGATGGATATTAGAGATTTGAAGAATGTCTGTTTGGCAATTGAAAGAGCTGTGCTGTAAGATTAAAGAATGAACTTATAGTGGAGGAAATCAGGATAGAAACAGGAATTTCTCCAGTGGCGCTCTGAAGTGTGGGATGACTTTTGCAGGTAGTGGGTGTGTTTGGTGTACCATAGTTGAGGTTTGGATCATCGGAGACTATATGTAGTAGCTGGAGCTGCATTGTCTAGGGCTGAAGTTAGTGTTTTGTTATAAAAAGTGGCAGCCTGATTAGGACAAGACAATGCAGTCATTGGAGAAAATAGCTGTTTTAGTGAAAATGAGAAGTGGATTGGGTTAAGAGTACGTAGGTTATGTTGTGTACATGTGGATTTAGGTGCAGGGGGGAGGGCATGAGGTAAGGTGAGGCTGAAGGAAAGGAGATTGTGGTCAGAGAGTGGGAAGGCTAGATTGGGGAAACTATAGATGGAGCAGTAGTAGGAGAAGACAAGGTCAAGGGAGTGCCCATTACAGTGGGTGGGAGTGGCTGAGGTCCATTGGGAGAGACCAAAGGAGGAAGTAAGTGAAAGAAGTTTATTGGGAGAAGAGACAGTGAGATTATCAATAGGAATGATGAAATCGCCTCGTATGAGAGTAGGCAGGTCAAAGGATAGAAAATAAATCCTCAAAGTTGTCAAGGAATTGGGAAACTGGACCTGGGGGGCGATAAATGACAGCAACACGAAGGTGTTAGGGCTCATGACCACCAAGGTGAGCTTTTAGAACGATTAGTGTTGTGTTCTTCACCTTTAGCAGCCGCCTTTCCCGTAGAGCTTAATGTGCTCACAGGTACTTGGATGCCCCCAGGTCTTAAGCTCTGTCCATGTAGCAAAAGCTCATATATGATGGCCGTACAGCAGATGGAACCGGAGGCACTAGCCTAGACTGGAGCGGGTAGTCAGTGCAGGCCAGGGTCAGGGGTCCATAGCAAGCAGAGTAGTCTGGGTGTTGCCAAGGGGTCAGGGCCGGTAGCATATAGGCAAATCAGTATTCAAACAAAGGTCAGGGCCACAAGCAAAACAGTAGAGTCCAGAATTCAAGCAACGGTCAGGCAAACAGGCAAGGTCCAAGGTACAGGCACGGGTCACAAATGGAGGTCAGCCAAAGTCAGGAGACAAAACAGCAGGTCAGCAAACAGCACAGACTGAATTGTATAACCGGCAGGGAGGCTAAGCCCTTCCTGCTTTATATACTAAATGCAGCCAATCAGAGACCAGGATTGGGGCATCACATGATTAGCCCCCAGGGGCTGCTTAATAAATATAATTATAGCTCATTAGCCTGCAGGCTTAATCATAGTTAATGCGCACATGTCCGGCTGCCCTGTGTTGTCGGGACACGACGCTGATTAGGAGGAGTGACGGACTGGTAAGAGTGGGGAAGTGACATCCCAGCTGTTGCTATAACAGCCGGGATGCAGCCAGAGGAAGCAAGCCGAGGATCGCCGCGGCTTGTTAAAGAAGGTGGAAAGGATAAAATAGACGAATAGTGTGGACTTCAAAGGAAGAGAATGAGAGGGAGGGTTCAGACTGTGGCTTGGAAGGTACAGCTTGGAGAAAGTAGAATACCTGCTCCACCATCTTATCTGTTTCCTGGTCTGGGAGTGTGGCTTAGGGAGAGTCCCCCATAGGAGAGAGCTGCAGGGCATGTAGTGTCAGAAGTGATGAGCCAAGTTTCTGTAATGGCAAGGAAGTGGAGTTATTTAGAAAAGAATAGATCATGGATATATGTAAGTTTGTTACAAACAGATCTAGCGTTCCATAGTGCACAGGAGAAGGGAATAGAGGGTAGTGGAGATATTTGGATAAAGTTGGCGGGATTGGATGTAAAGGTTTGGGTGGAGGTAAAGTTAAGTGACTTTTGAGTAAATAAGTGTTTGGATTATAAAGTGCAACTTGTAAATGCACTGATTAGTATGTTATGAATGTACAGCGCTGCAGAACATGTTGGTGCAATACAATTTCGGACTGGTCCAGCAGGGTACCAGAGAAATAACTCCTGGATGGCTCTGTCCTCTTTCCTTAGTGGGTGGGGCCAATATTCTGCACCAGGGGTGCTGGAGGCAAGGTTGCATATGCCTTCCCAGGCTGGCCGGTAATGGACTTCCCTAGGCAGGCTGAGGATTTTTCCACTGTTCCTTGTTTCTCCCCTGGGACATGCCACCTCATTGTAGGTGCCTCTCCTTCCCTACCTCTCTCTCCTCTTCCCTTTTCCCCCACCCTCCTCCAGACCCTCAGGGACATCCAGAAAGCAGAGGACTAGATAAGGCAAGTGTAATTATTAAGTAAGTGTGTTTGTGTGCGCTTGTTTTTAGCAAACATACTGTGGGGACTGGTGTATATGTAAAATATTAACATATTGTAGGGAGTCTTATGTGTATGTAAAGGGTTTTTATGCTGTAGGGACTAGTGTGTATAGGGTTATTATACTGTGGGGGTATAATCAGGGGCGGATCTAGAATAATTTTATTTAGGGGGGAGATTTAGTCCCGTCCCCTTTTTGAAAACTCTTGCTGCCGACGGCTGCACACTATGTACAGGTTCGTTCGGCAGAGACAGGCAGGGAGAGTGTGTCAGGGAGAGTGTGCTGCCCGTCTTCTCTGATTGTGTTTAAAACACAATCAGATCAACCGGGCAGTACACTCTCCCTGCCTGTCTCTGCCGAACGGACCTGCACATAGTGTGCAGCCGTCGGCAGCAAGCCCCCGATCGCCGCCTCCTTTGGATCCGCCACTGGGTATAATAGTATGTCTATATCTGCAAACCTCCCAACATGCAAATTCATGGCAGCGGGACTGGGGGCGCGACCAAACCCCCAGAGGGATGGTTAAGCCGTTGGCAGGTGAAACGTACGTCAGGTCGCACTACATGTTGTGACGTCACAGACCAGGATGTTGCGGGCTGCTAATGGCGATTCACCACTTTCTAAACAACATGCTTATACCAGAATAGGTGTACATGAGCTCTAATACAGGCATTGGGGACGTTTATCATTTACTTTACAAGAGGAATGAGTAGTTGTCAGTAGTTTGTGTTTGTGTTCTCATCTTCAGAATTCTTTACATATTCCAGCAGCATAGGTTTATGAGGCACAATATAGCTTAGACCAACAAGAGGCACTCACAGCATTTAATATCAAGTAACCGGAACATGGGAAATCAGCTGATAGCTTTGAAATATCATAATATGGAGTGTCCCACATAGTTCCCACTCGATATCTACAACCATGCTGACTGGCAGAATATAGTTGATTAACCCCTTAGAGACAGAATTAGTATAAATCTCTGTTCACCACAATTTAGACAGAGAAATACATCTGGTGAGAACCTAATAATCACATACTATAACCTACTAAGTGCAAGTATAGAAACGTCTCTAATGCCTTTATGAGAGCAGATGCTCATGATAAATATAATAATACAATAATATTAAAAAGGAATAAAAAGAAACACCTATTATTTATCGGTAAATATAGTACCTAGAAGACTGTATATCCCTCCTATAACATGAGAATAAGATATTCCTGAGAGTGATGTCAGAATATAGCAAGAGTCTGTAATGATATCTATTTAAGACATTATTACAGAGGGATATCTATGTTCCTATTAAAATTAGAGATGCTCAGGCTCATTCCCCGAGAACCGAACGTTCCCAGAGTACCGAACCAAGCCAGCTTGGTACTTCCGCGCGCCCTCGGAATTGAAAACGAGGTAAAATGTCATTGTTACGTCGTCGGATCTCACGAGTTTTGGATTCTATAAGCACTGCCCTCCACGGTGATCCAGCACCATTTCACAGAGAGACACAGGTAGCACGGTTCTTGGCAGTCCTTCCCTGCTTTCAGACACCCTATCTACCATACTCCACCTCCCTAACAGCCCTGCTGCTGCTTTATATGGGGTCAGGATACTGGCGTATGGACAAAGAGTTTAAAAGACATTTCAAGGAGTAAAAAGCCTGTTGTAACCTTGTGTCATTAGGAGTTCCCTGTTTGGCCAAAGTGGTTATAAGGCTAACAAAGTGTAGTAGTTGATAAACCCCATGAGTCTGTTACTTGCTTTGATCCCTCTGGACACCCTCCAATTGAGCACAGCAGAGAGTTTTCCAGTTCCATTTCTATGCCCTTTGCTAAAATGATGTGTCCCATGCAGCACACTCTGGGCTGATTGTAAGAACATTTCTCCATCTTGCCAATAGTTGATAATTCAGGAGTTCCTGCAATACCTCTCTCACATGGTTGTAATGTTATTCAAGCAAGCTAAAGAAAATATTATTATCCTGGTAGATGAGGACCTAAATAGGAAATTTACATATGCTTGGAAGATGGCCGGGGCTTTGTACAGGCCGAATGGTATGACCCGTTATTCGTAGTGGCCTTTGTTAAGATACCGGATTTATTTGGTCTAATTATACCCACTACACGCTGGCTGGCCATCCAGAGATCCCTTACTATACCAGGGAACGATACCCAATATCTTCTAGGGATCCTACAGTCACTTAGGCAAATGCAGTTAGAAAGGTACAACAGTACATTTACTATAATGAAAACAATTACTAGAATTCAATACACAAACAGTAAATAAATGCCAGGTAGGTTTACTATATTATCTGTCCCTTATCCTACTATCTTAATGACTTACAATCACCTGGCTGTCCTGACTTGAAGAATCCTGGCCACATGTCTGTCACACACCAGGCTCTCAGGTTCTATCACTTACCTCTTTGCTGCCTTTCCAAGTTGTCCCTGCGGTCCTCAGGCTCTGCTGGTTTCAGACCTCTCTGTAAGATGTTGTCAAGACTATCTCCACTCCAGAGATCCCTCCAGAATCAGAGTATGGTTGTGGCCATCTTGGATTTAATCGCATTCCTCTCAGCCAATCAGGTGATAGCAACCTCCATCCCAGATTTCCCTCCAAAATCAGTTCATGGGAGCTGCCATCTTGGACTTGGTCACCAGATCCATCCCAGCAACTCAGAGTACTGCTTTAGCCCAGCTGACCGAAGTGTCCAATCAGGAAACAACTATGAGTATGAAAGGAATTCCTGGAGCCTTTGCCAGTTGCCAGTGCAATTTTGTATTTCAGACGCCAACTTGGTTCCCAGCAGTCTTGCTATCTATCTTGCTATTAATCCAGCTCAGACAGTGCAGTCTGCATTCCGAATCCTGTCCGGTTCCAGCAATCCACTTCCAGCATTCTAGTTCCAGTCTGACTACAGCAATCCTCTTCCAGCATTCTGGTAACAGCATTTCCGTTCCAGTCTGGTCCAGCATTCTGGTTCCAGTCCAGCCCAGCAATCTAGTTCCTGTTTGCTCTCCTCTTCTAGTGTAATCACGATCTGCACCAGTCCTTTCATTACATGCAGAGAAACATTATCAGACCGGCCAGCTTTGTCCTGCCTCTTCTTCTGGTGAGCAAAACTGTTGACTCACGGGTGCTTTACTATACCAGGGTGTTATACCCAATACCTTCTAGGCATTCACCAATCACTCAGGCAAAGCAATTATCATGTACAATGGCATTTTACTGTTATCATTATACAATACAACAGAATAAAAATACACTTTAAACAAATATCAGGCACATTTAACACAACCCTGTCCCTTACTCCTCTCTAATCCAGAGGACTGCAGTCACCTTTTCTCCTGGATGATCAAGGGATGCTTCCAGTATTAGCCCCTTATAAGCTTTTTCAGCCAGAACTAGCTTCCAACTAATCAAGATTTCCCGTAGAGAAAGGAAGGGGGAAGAAATGCAGCTACAGTCCCCCTACCTGAGTCCTGGAACCTGTTCTTTACCCATAACCCACCTGGCTATCTTTAAGAAAACATATATACATTAAATACAATCCTGACATACTGTGACAGAATCAACAGTGAAGTGTATTATAACAGGTATGTATCGCCTAGATTTCTAACATACTACTTTTAAAACCCAAGGAGAATGTGTGTTTGTAGTAGCTGTGAGCTGCTGCAAGACTACAGGCTTGTGGAAAAGCCGGAAAAGGGTCCTGGGATTTATGGAATTAAGAGCCGGGTCTTTCAGTCGGGTCATTCGGGTGATCTACTGGTAATTAGGATGCCTGGGGACTGATGCTGGTAAGTCTCGGTGAGAGGAAATGTTGCCACTTTGCTTGTGATTGAACTATACTGCACTGTTTATGTTTTGCTTTAGTTTGGTAGTCAGACTTGACATATGTTTAGTTAGAGCTGGACCGCAAGCAGGGGTGGATAGGCCATAGGACCTACTGAGACTTTTCCCGATAGGCTAGTGGCCACAGGAGGCCGGCTGATGTCTATTTGGGAGAGTTTTAAAAAAAAGTTTTATTCCTAGCCCAAATGGGGGGCGGAGGTGGGTGCCGAGCGCAGCCCGTCCCCCCCCCCCTTCCATATCAGGTGCTGGCAGGGGGGTATCAGTGTGGTGCTGGGTGGCTGGCCCCTCCTCCGGGACAAGCCACCCTCTGTACTGTGGCCACGGATCTATAAATCCGTCCCTACCTCCCTCCTCCAATCCCAGTAGTGCTAGATGTCACTTGGGACGTGCACCATGTGACAGGTGCCGTCCCATGTGGCAAACAGGAATCTCCAGCAGCTCCTGTAAACAGGTAAGTGTGTGTGTGTGTGTGTGTGTGTGTGTGTGAAAAGGGGGGGCCTTCTATACTGTGTGTGTGTGAGAGAGAGAGAGACGGTGGAGCCCTGCTATATTGTGTGTGTGATTGAAAGTGGGGGGGCCTGCTATGCTATGTGTGTGTAATTGAAAGTGGGAGGGCCTGCTATGCTATGTGTGTGTAATTGAAAGTGGGAGGGCCTGCTATGCTGTGTGTGTGTGTGTGATTGAAAGTGGGGGGCCTGCTATACTGTGTGTGTGTGATTGAAAGTGGGGGGGCCTGCTATGCTGTGTGTGTGATTGAAAGTGGGGGGCCGCAGGTGCATGCGCAGCAGCTCTCTCGCTTTTTTGCTTTTTTTTGGTGGGGGAACCCCCCCCCCTAATAATCCTGCGTGCGCCCCTGCATGAGGTGCTCATATGCTGCTCTGGCAGACTGTTCAGATATGATTGTGCCAACATGTTTCATAATAGTTACATTTATTAAGCAAAGAAAGATGTTTCTTTGATGGGAATATTGGAAGGATGTGTTAGTAGGCAACTAAACAAGTTTGAGCACAGAGGCATAAATCAGTCGCGGATAATGCAAAAGTATTCATGTAATTTTATAACACAGGACTGGTAGCTTTTGCCCTGCATTGATTTAGAGATGACATACTGTGTCTTAAGTCATCACATCTAAGTTTTCCTAAGTGTTACTACAACCAAATTCCAGTAGTTCTAAATCCCGCCTACTTTTGCGTTGGCCACACCTACCATTGTTTTGGTTCCGCCCATATGAGGCCACTTCCATATTTCCAGGGCCACTTTAAGTTCCCAATCCGCCCCTGCCCTCAAGGTCTTTATTTTGAAGTTATCTTTTATTTTTGTTGCTTAATAAAACTGGCTGAGGCTAGATGTACTAAAAACCCTGCACTTGTGTGACATCATTGCTGCTGTTTACCTCCATCTACCCCAGGAGATGGCATCTGTTCCCCTCACAAGGTCACACATACATATTCAAAAACATTTTCAAACATAAACATATAACAGTTTAGATATTTGTCCATACAAGTACATATATAGGTTAGAATTAACATATGTATATACATTTCAATATTGTAGCAATATTATGTCACTACCATACATAATTACAAAGCATACCACAGATGCATAGGAACACATTATAAGCACTAGGAAAAGTTATAAACAAGAAACGGGACACTGCCCCCCACCCTCTTTCCCTGGGAATCTGGGGAATAGAAAGGGCTAAAAAAGTACATGTTATAGTTCATATTTTGTGAGAAATCGAGTGCAGGCTGGTTAAGATGAAATCAACACCTTCTTTCATCACAGAGTCTCTTTCCACTGAAGCTGATGTTTCTGAATACAGGTGTCAAGCCAAATGCAAATGGTGATGATTCCCTCCAGGGAAGTGGGAAGGTCCCATCAAGTGAGCATGTCCTTCAATCCTCTCTAAAGGATGTGAGCAGTGACTCATAGTTCCATCCAGTCGAAGCTGAGAGTCCGGAATTCAATGGTATACTGGGCATCTGAGTGACCCTGTGCTCGATATGGCCCAGGGTTTGGTGCTGCAGCTCAGAGAGTCAAAGATCAGATTTAACATGGGCAAAAGCTATAAGCTTTAAACCAGGGGTGTCCAACCTTTTAGCTTCCCTGGGCCACATTGGAAGACGACGAGTTGGTTTGGGCCGCACATAAGATTAGGGATGTGCACCGGCGACTTTTGAGGTCTCGTGTTTTGTGTTTTGGATCCGGATTTTCATTATTTTTGGGGTTCGGATTTGTCTCGCAAAACACTTGACGAAAGGTCTCGGTTCGGATTTAAGGTTTTGGATTCGGATTTTTTTTGAAAAAAACATAAAAAGTTTAAAAATCAAGTTTTTGGGCTTATTTTCACTCCTACGCTATTATTAACCTCAATAACATTCAATAACAAGCATTTCCACTAATTTACAGTGTATTCTGAACACCTCAAAATATAGGTATTAGTCCAAAACGTTGCAACGAGGTATCTTTCTGGACTGCGTAGAGGAGTGGGTCACCACAATATATATAATAAGAAAACCATCAACTTGTATGATTCGCAGCAATAAATGTACCTGGACTGCGTAGAGGAGTGGGTCACCACAATATATATAATAAGAAAACCATCAACTTGCATGATTCGCACCAATAAATGTATCTGGACTGCGTAGAGGAGTGGGTCACCACAATATATATAACAAGAAAACCATCAACTTGTATGATTCGCACCAATAAATGTACCTGGACTGCGTAGAGGAGTGGGTCACCACAATATATATAATCAGAAAACCATCAACTTGTATGATTCGCACCAATAAATGTACCTGGACTGCGTAGAGGAGTGGGTCACCACAATATATATTAAAAACCCTGAACTTGTATGATTCGCACCAATAAATGTACCTGGACTGCGTAGAGGAGTGGGTCACCACAATATATATTAAAAACCCTGAACTTGTATGATTCGCACCAATAAATGTACCTGGACTGCGTAGAGGAGTGGGTCACCACAATATATATTAAAAACCCTGAACTTTTATGATTCGCACCAATAAATGTATCTGGACTGCGTAGAGGAGTGGGTCACCACACTATATATTAAAAACCCTGAACTTGTATGATTCGCACCAATAAATGTACCTGGACTGCGTAGAGGAGTGGGTCACCACAATATATATTAAAAACCCTGAACTTTTATGATTCGCACCAATAAATGTATCTGGACTGCGTAGAGGAGTGGGTCACCACAATATATATAATAAGAAAACCATCAACGGGTATGAATCGCACCGAATAATGTACCTGGACTGCGTAGAAGAGTGGGTCTCCACAATATAAATTAAAAACCCTGAACTTGTATGATTCGCAGCAATAAATGTACCTGGACTGCGTAGAGGAGTGGGTCACCACAATATTATTAAAAAACCCTACACAGGTCTGAATTCCACCCAAAAAGTTTATGGCCTGCGTAGTGTAGTGTTCCCCACAATATTATTTAAAATTTTTGCAGCAACAGTCAACGTTGTTTAATATCTGATACACCTCTATCTGGACTGC
Organism: Mixophyes fleayi; assembly: GCF_038048845.1. Lineage (NCBI taxonomy): Eukaryota > Metazoa > Chordata > Amphibia > Anura > Limnodynastidae > Mixophyes > Mixophyes fleayi. The sequence continues at coordinate 44,901,576 of NC_134412.1, forward strand.
ATAGTGGCCCCGGTACCCAATTTGATACCTCCTCCAAACATGGTACAGACCATTCGTCATTGAGATCCCATCAAGTATGTTAAAGACAGACTGGGTCGAAGTGTTATTGGTTGACTTTGTAAACCAAAAAACTGTCCCTGTTGCACATAGTCGTGCAATGAAGACTGACTTTTTCATTTAAAGGCACCATCTTTCAAGTGTAGTGTTTGTAAGTCTAAGTCATATTATACTTTTGGTAAAATTGGTTTATTTTGTTCCTCTTTATGGTAACTACTAATAGAATTAAAGTATTAAATAGAAGCGGCAGTTCCTCTTTATGGGAATTAGTAATAGAATTAAAGTATTAAATAGAATTAAAGTATTAAATAGAGTGGTATAGAGTTGTAGTGTGGTATAGATAGAGTGGTCACCACAATATAATAATAAAACCCTCAACTGGTCTGAATTCCACCAAACAAGTATCTGGACTGCGTAGTGGGGGGGCCCCGGTACCCAATTTGATACCGGGGCCACAATACCTCCTCCAATTTCCAAGTGTAGTGTTTATAACATCTTAACACTACACTAATTCTAGCACGTCAAAACCTCTTGTTTTAAATAATGACAGGGCATTTAACTTTTGATTTAATTTATTGAATTTGTTGGCATTTTCTTTTACTTTTTGAACATGGCAAACGACTGTCATATAATGCAAAAAAAAAAGTTCCAAGATGGAATTGTCCTTGGGCCCTCCCACCCACCCTTATGTTGTTGAAATAGGACATGCACACTTTAACAAACCAATCATTTCAGCGACAGGGCCTACCAAACAACTGTGGCTGAAATGATTGGTTTGTTTGGGCCCCCACACCAATAAAACAATTCATCTCTCCCTGTACAAACTAAACAGGCTCTACTGAGGAAAGATGTCGTCCTCATCCTCAACCCCTGATTCCTCTCCCCCTACAGTGTGTACTTCCTCCTCCTCACACATTATCAATTCGTCCCCGCTGGACTCCACAACCACAGTCCCTCTGTACTGTCTGGAGGGCAGTGCTGTACTTCATTGAGGAATTGATTATTCATTTTTATAAACATCATTTTTTCAACGTTGTGAGGAAGCAACCTCCTTCGCCGCTCACTGACCAGGTTCCCCGCTGCACTAAAAACTCTTTCCGAGTACACACTGGAGGGGGGACAACTCAGTTAAAAAATAGAGCCAGTTTGTACAGGGGCTTCCAAACTGCCTTTTGGAGTTCTACCACGTCACTACCTCTAGTTAATTTAAATTGCAAGGCTTGTAAATATAAATACTTTGAAGATAAAAAAAAGCAGGCTGCACAGACTGTGGATCTAGAAAGTGAAATTAAATGGACCACGTTACTTTGGTGGCTATCTATGCCCCCCCCCCCCCCCGCCCTACACTTGTAGTTGAATATAAATAAAGCAGCCTGCATAGACTGTAGAACTAGAAATTCAAATATACAAAGCAATGGACAAAGGCAGTTTGGTATCTGTCTGCATCAGATCCCCTCTCCACTAGGAGTAAAACAGAAAACTTTTCAGCCGTTATATAATCTAGAATATAAATAGAAATTGAGAAAGGCAATTTGGTATCTGTCTGCATCATAATCATCAACATCCTCCTCAGCGCCAGCTACATCAATATCCTCCTCCCAGTGTACAACATTCACACCTTCATTAGCCAAATCTGTAACTGGACTGTGGGTGATCCTTCCAGCACATGCAGAGGGCGTGCTGCAAATGCTGGATGGAGTCACCTCTTCCCGTACAGTGATGGGAAGGTCAGGGTTCACAACCAACAACACCCTTGGACTCGCCTTGGGGATTTGTGATGTCATCTGTTTAGAAGGCAGAGTTCTTTGCTGTTTTGTTGTTGTTGCTGACAGCATAACTCTCTTAAATTTTTTGTAGGGGGGGGGGAGGAAGGCTTAGATCCTTGGGTGAAGCTGGACCACTAGTCATGAACACGGGCCAGGGCCTAAGCCGTTCCTTGCCACTACGTGTCGTAAATGGCATATTGCCAACTTTACGTTTCTCCTCAGATGATTTTAAGTTTCTCTTTTTGCTATTTTTTGAGAACTTGGGCTTTTTAGATTTTACATGCCCTGTACTAGGAGATTGGGCATCGGGCTTGCCAGACGACGTTGATGGCATTTCATCGTCTATGTCATGACTAGTGGCAGCAGCTTCAGCATTAGGAGGAAGTGGGTCTTGATCTTTCCCTACTTTATACTCCAAATTTTGGTTTTCCATTATATGTAGCACAAGAGAGCGTACCCCTAAGCCACACACACTCGGCAAAGCCTTTAAAAATTATATGCGGCACAGGAGAGTAGCACTGGACTTATACTGCTGAATCAGTGAACTTTGTAATAGCAGTACCACTGGACTTTTACTGCTGAATGTGTGAACTTGGTAATATTGCAGTACCAATGGGCTTATATACTGCTGGATTGGCTTTGCAAATTTGGTTATAATTATTTTTTTTAAAAAATTTTTATTTAAATTTTTTTTATAACTTTTTTTTTATTTTTTAAAAACTTGGGAATAATGGGGAAATAACTATGCCCTTAGAAGCACAGAGCACAGGACACAGCACCACTGGACTAAACAGGACACAGCGCAGGACCCAGCAGCACTACTGAACTCAGCAGGACAGAGCACAGGACACAGCACCACTGGACTGATACTGCAGAATGTGTGAACTTTGTAATATTGCAGAACCACTGGACTTTTACTGCTGAATGTGTGAACTTGGTAATATTGCAGTACCAATGGGCTTATACTGCAGGATTGGTTGTGCAAATTTTGTTGTAATTAAAAAAAAAATGTAATTATTTTTTTTTATTTTTTTTAAATAACTTTTTTTTATTTTTTTAAACACTTTGGAATATTGGGGAAATAACTATGCCCTTAGAAGCACAGAGCACAGGACACAGCACCACTGGACTGAACAGGACACAGCACAGGACCCAGCAGCACCACTGACCTCAGAAGGACAGGACACAGCACCACTGGACTGAGCACAGCACAGCACAGCACAGCACAGCACAGCACAGCACAGCACAGCACAGCACAGCACAGCACAGCACAGCACAGCACTTAACTGAACAGCACGAGATATAGCAGGACAGAGGACCACCTAACACACCCTCCCTCTACCCTGATCAATGCCCGAGTGAAGATGGCGGCGACTAGCGGGGAATTTATAAGATCCGAGTATCGCGAGATCCGACAACGGGATTATGAGTCAGAGCCTCAGTTTCAGATTTGAATTTGGCGCCAATACCCGGATCCGTCTCGGATCCGACTCGGATCGGCAACGTTCGGGTGGGCTCGGATTTCATAAATCCGAGTGCGCTCATCTCTACATAAGATACACTAACAATAACGATAGCTGATCATCCAAAAAACCATAGAAAACATAGTTAACACATATATATATATATATATATATATATATATATATATATGTATATATGAGAAAAAAAATCCCCCTACACCTACCTTTCAATCACCCTGTTCAAAAAATCCTCTCTAGTTATTATACTATAATCACTTTTTGTATTGTTTCGATGCAATATCAATAAAGTGCATTTAAGCCAGGCATTGTATATCAGGGTGCCCTGACCAGGCCTGTGGTACCTGACATATACATCACTGTGACCCCAAATTGTGACCTGTTTTGCTAATTACACCACTATGTTAGTTAAGGGATCACAACTTATAATGGGCCAAAGAGAATAATATATAATGCCCCATTAGTATTTCAAGTAAAAGTATGTAGCAGGGAGATAAGGTCCATGATGCTCCAGGACCAGGTGACTTTTATTCACTGGTCAGCGTCCCTTGAAATAATAAAAAAATCCCCCTTAACTTACCTTTTAATCGGCTTGTTCTCCTGTCCTCTTCTCTTCTTTTCTCCAATTCTGTGCTGCTGATTGTTCTTCTCGCGCAGGTGACTCCTCTGTGCTGCGCTCCGCAATGGATGTTGGGCGACGTTCACTGCGAGCACCGCATGGAGGAGGAGACAAGGGAGGGAGCCGGAGTGCCAGCTGAAGTGACCGCAAGGTAAGTATTTTCTTTTCTTTTTTTTGCAGGATTTTTTTTTCCATTAACAGTGCTGCCCCCTTGCCACAACCAAAACTCTTTCTGGGCCACATTTACAGGCGTGCTGCTTTAAACCATCAATAGATTGTACTTCACATGGAGTGGTGTGACCCAAGCCAAGGGCAAAAAATGTTTTCGTCTGATTCTCTGTTTCTCCCTTTTGAGACCAACTTTTTGCCTTTTTTGCCATTGTTTCCTTTGTGGATGCAGGTCCTAATAGTAATCATGTTAGCACTGACTTTTGTGGCTAGAGAGGTGTCATTTCAATGTTGCAGGCCCCTAGTTAACACATATTCCTCTCAGGTGCCATCCCCGCACATTTACCCGGTGCCAGGGACGGACGCCTTCCTCTGTGGCAGCACCATTGCAACGGGACGTATCTATTTTTTCTGGTCGCGGGCGCTTGCGCAGTAGGTGCCCTTCGTTGCTAGGCAACGGGAAACTGGCTTTTCGGGAATCAGCTGTTCTGCCATCCTATTCATTGCCACCAATGAGAGACCAGCACTGTCTATTTTAAGGAGACTCTGGTGCCTTTCTGGTGCCAGAGTATCAAGGTTTCCTTATGCTCCAGCGTTTGTGTTTGCTCCCAAGCATCCTGACTGACTCCTCGGCTCCAGACTTGGCTTTCCCTGACCTGCCTTTTGGATCTCCATCTGTCATTAACAGATTTCCTGGCTTGAACTACGGCTTCCGGACTACGCTTTTGTCGGACCCTGTTATACCTTTCTGCTCACATGGCCTGACCTCGGAATGCTTGACCTCGCTTATTCACCATTACTTCACTGGTGGCTATCTAGGAGGGCTGCGACATGCGTGTCTCTGCAGCTAACTTTAAACTCCCTTGCGGGGGTCCCTGGTGAAGACCAGAGGCAAGTTTAGACTCCGCGCCTGCTTGTTTTGCAGTGCCAATATCCGTAAGTAGGCCTCATTTTCCTGCTAGCTGTGACAATTCCAGGGGCATATCAGGCAAAAAATCTGGCGTTTATTATTGTATTTTGTGCTGTTTCGACTAGGCGAAGAAAAGAACCAGAAGAGGCCTTAGACCAGCGTGTCTAAGATAAAAAATATAAACTCCATTTTACAGTGCAGCTGCCAGCTTCACTGTGTCATATTCTTCAGAGTTCCATTTCTCCATTGATTCCTGCCAGAGTTGGTTATTTGTTCTTCATCCCTTTGTTACTGTTTGATTCTTCTTGCTTTCTCGATTTGATAGAAAGGCCCCGTCCCCTGCTGCTGTAGGCCGAAAATAGTGTCATTTCATAGAGGCGTGGGGCCTAATTACGCGAATCGTCTAGCCATGCCCTGAGGACACGGCAGTGAGATCTCCCCTCCCTTAGGTGAGATCTCAAATGTGTCAAGCGCCGTCTCCGCACTGACACTTGGTGCAGGAGACGGACGCCTGCACCTTTCAAGCAACCACATCCTGTTGTCTAGCAGCGGGACGCTATCTTTGCTCACCTGTCTGCAGCCAGCATGTCTTACTGCCAAAATCTCCCTAACCCTATCAGGAGGTCCCTTAGGGTATATAAGGCAGCCTCTGACACATGTCTAGTGCCAGAGTATTTGGTCTTCAGCCTTGCTCCAGCTTTTGTTCCTGTGTTGCTGTTATTTGGATTCTGACCCCGGCTTGTTCCTGACTTCTCCTTTGGTTCCTGATTCTGGCTTAGAGTGATATTTGGTATTGACCCGGCTTCCTGACCATTCTGCTGCTTCTGATTTGGCTATATCCGTTCCTCTGGTTCCTCCGGCTTGCTGACTACTCTTCGATCCTGCATCCTGGTGGGCTATCACCGCTGCCTCAATTGTTACCTCGCCAGCTGACTGATACTTAGGGCCGCGACCTGCATGTCCCTTGCAGCGAAGTCCATACCTCCTTGCGGGGGTTCCTGGTGAAAACCAGGGGCATGTTAGACTCCGTGCCTCAGTAATCAGTAGTGCCAACTGCTGGTAGGTATCATCAATTCCACCTAGTGATTCTGACAAAATGTAGGCAAGTAAGCCTAATAGGCTGCTGGACTGAGTCTCTCCCCGGGCTAAAATTTGCCAGCCAGCCCATGGTGGCAACTCCCCCAGAGGGCTGCCTAATGAGATAAAGCATTAGGCTACCTCTTAGAAACTTCCCTTCCCCTCCAAACACTGTAGCACGCTCCAGTAGCAAGTGCACTGCACCTGTTCACCATGTTTGTTCCAGGAACAGAAGATACCTCCCAACGTTCCCACAAATATGTCCCCAGGTGGGACAAGTGGACAAAGCTCTAAGATCGTGACCGTCCTGTCGAAAATCGGAACAATTGGGAGGTACGTGTGTAGGTTGCTAGTGTTTAAGATGTCCACAGAACAGAGGGTAAATGCAATCTGGCATTTTCAGTGATTTTCTTAGGCGAAAATTCGCCTATGTATTAAAGGTCGAGTTGATATAATATCGCCAGTAAAGTGCTTGTTTCAAAATCGCCATTTCCAAAAGTGCTACAAATCGCAGTCCCAATGCTTTGCCACTATAGCAATACAAGTCGCCAAATGTATGCAGCTGCCATTTTGCAAACTCGACGAGTTTGAATTGAAATTTGCCAGAATCAACATGCTGCTTTCTAGAGGCAAGATTAGTAAACACATCACTGTTACTCAGAGCTGGATTAAGGCTTTGGGGGGCCCGGGCACTTAAGACAGGGGGGCCCCTAAGATCTAAAATTAAGGCAGCTGTTCCCAAACTTTTGCACTTCTCCATAATTTATTCAAGGCACCCCTCCAAAATAATTACTGAGCAGTCTCGTTTTATAAGTAGTTGGGTCAAAATAGTGTAATAAGTATTTAGGTCAGGACAGAAATACTTATTTAGTTGTATGCAAAAATAATACACATAAATCCAAGGGAAAATAATATTTTTATATAATTTTTTCAATTATATTTTTGTCAAAGAATAATTTACAACTCACTCTGTGCCCCTGCATCATCTCCACACACTCAGGGGTGCACGCAGGGGGGGTTTCTGGGTCTCCAGAAACCCCTCCTCTCCGCTAACGAAGTGACCCACATAGCGGCTCTGTACTATATAGCAGCCGTGGCGCTGTCAAAGAATCATCCGCAGCGGTGCTGTATTGTATACAGCACCGCCGCGGACGCTTCTTTGACAGCGCCGCGGCTGCTGTATAGTACAGTGCTGCCGTAACGGAGCTGCTGCGCATGCCTGTCTCGCTGTGTTTTGGGGGTTTTTTGGGTGTCGGGGAACCCCCCCTAAAAATCCTGCGTGCGCCCCTGACACTCTGTGCCCCTCTGCATCATCTCCACACACTTTGTGCCCCTCTGCATCATCTCCATACACTCTGTGCCCCTCTGCATCATTTCCATACACTCTGTGCCCCTCTGCATCATTTCCACACACTCTGTGCCCCTCTGCATCATCTCCACACACGCATCACCTCCACACATTCTGTGCCCCTCTGCATCATCTCCACACACTCTGTGCCCCTCTGCATCATCTCCACACACTCTGTGCCCCTCTGCATCATCTCCACACACTCTGTGCCCTTCTGGATCCACACACTCTGTGCCCCTCTGCATCCACACACTCTGCATCCACTCTCTGTGCCCCCTCTGCATCCACTCTCTGTGCCCCCTCTGCATCCACTCACTCTGCCCCCTCTGCAACCTCACTCTGCCCCCTCACTCTGCCCCCTCATTCATTCTTTTGCCCCTCCATTGCTGTTCCCTATCACCATTCCCCTCCGTTTCTTTACTTACCATACTTGACCTTCTTTCTTCTATTCTGTTCTTTTTCTTCTATCTTCTTACCAATTCGGCGGTGCCTGGGACCCAGCATCCTCTCTCATGCCGCTTGTCACTGAATGTCGGGCGTGATGACGCCACGCTCAACATTCAATGAGAAGTGAGGAGGGAGAAGGATGCTGGGTCCCGTGCGCCGCCAGATTGGTAAGTTTTGTTGGGGTTTTTTGCTCTACATGGCCGCGGCGCACACTTTGGGAACCTAGGAATTAAGTGCATAGTGTCATCATGAAGGAGAGAGAGTTAACAAGTAGGTGGTGAATATTAAAGAGACAGACCAATTCTATCATAAAAGGAATATTTATTTAACATGTATCCAAACATATAAAACAATATTATATATGTATCTCTACTAGAGATGGGCGGGTCCGGTTCTCCGAGAACCGAACCCACCCGAACTTTGGGTATCCGAGTACCGAGCTGAGCAGCTCGGTACTCTCCCGCCCATTCCGAATCCAAATCGAGGCCGAACGTCATTGTGACGTCGTCGGATCTCGGGACTCGGTTCTCGCGATACTTCAACTTTATAAATACACGCCTCCACAGCAATCCATCGCCATTTGACAGAGGGAGAGAGCAGGGTGTAGTCATAGGCTAATTAGAGCAGGGACAGAGAATACCATATTGTTCTTGCAATTGCTCTAACCAAAATCGCTAGTGCAGAGAGGAGGATAGAGGTTTATTATTTTTTCTTCATATTTGGCACTCCCCAGCGCTTTTGGGGTGTCCCCCATAATTGTGCATTAATATTTCTGGCTGTCAAAAGTCATATCTGTCAGCATTATCTACTAAATAATTTGTAGCACACCTCAGTGTTTTTGGGGTGTCCTCCCTAATTGTGCATTAATATTTCTGGCTGTCAAAAGTCATATCTGTCAGCAGTATCTACTCAATAATTTTTAGCACTCCTCAGTGTTTTTGGGGTGTCCTCCCTAATTGTGCATTAATATTTCTGGCTGTCAAAAGTCATATCTGTCAGCAGTATCTACTCAATAATTTGTAGCACTCCTCAGTGTTTTTGGGGTGTCCTCCCTAATTGTGCATTAATATTTCTGGCTGTCAAAAGTCATATCTGTCAGCAGTATCTACTCAATAATTTTTAGCACTCCTCAGTGTTTTTGGGGTGTCCTCCCTAATTGTGCATTAATATTTCTGGCTGTCAAAAGTCATATCTGTCAGCAGTATCTACTCAATAATTTGTAGCACTCCTCAGTGTTTTTGGGGTGTCCTCCCTAATTGTGCATTAATATTTCTGGCTGTCAAAAGTCATATCTGTCAGCAGTATCTACTCAATAATTTTTAGCACTCCTCAGTGTTTTTGGGGTGTCCTCCCTAATTGTGCATTAATATTTCTGGCTGTCAAAAGTCATATCTGTCAGCAGTATCTACTCAATAATTTGTAGCACTCCTCAGTGTTTTTGGGGTGTCCTCCCTAATTGTGCATTAATATTTCTGGCTGTCAAAAGTCATATCTGTCAGCAGTATCTACTCAATAATTTTTAGCACTCCTCAGTGTTTTTGGGGTGTCCTCCCTAATTGTGCATTAATATTTCTGGCTGTCAAAAGTCATATCTGTCAGCAGTATCTACTCAATAATTTGTAGCACTCCTCAGTGTTTTTGGGGTGTCCTCCCTAATTGTGCATTAATATTTCTGGCTGTCAAAAGTCATATCTGTCAGCAGTATCTACTCAATAATTTGTAGCACTCCTCAGTGTTTTTGGGGTGTCCTCCCTAATTGTGCATTAATATTTCTGGCTGTCAAAAGTCATATCTGTCAGCAGTATCTACTCAATAATTTTTAGCACTCCTCAGTGTTTTTGGGGTGTCCTCCCTAATTGTGCATTAATATTTCTGGCTGTCAAAAGTCATATCTGTCAGCAGTATCTACTCAATAATTTGTAGCACTCCTCAGTGTTTTTGGGGTGTCCTCCCTAATTGTGCATTAATATTTCTGGCTGTCAAAAGTCATATCTGTCAGCAGTATCTACTCAATAATTTTTAGCACTCCTCAGTGTTTTTGGGGTGTCCTCCCTAATTGTGCATTAATATTTCTGGCTGTCAAAAGTCATAACTGTCAGCAGAATCTACTAAATAATTTTTAGCACTCCTCAGTGTTTTTGGGGTGTCCTCCCTAATTGTGCATTAATATTTCTGGCTGTCAAAAGTCATATCTGTCAGCAGTATCTACTAAATAATTTTTAGCACTCCTCAGTGTTTTTGGGGTGTCCTCCCTAATTGTGCATTAATATTTCTGGCTGTCAAAAGTCATATCTGTCAGCAGTATCTACTAAATAATTTTTAGCACTCCTCAGTGCTTTTGGGGTGTCCTCCCTAATTGTGCATTAATATTTCTGGCTGTCAAAAGTCATAACTGTCAGCAGTATCTACTAAATAATTTTTAGCACTCCTCAGTGCTTTTGGGGTGTCCTCCCTAATTGTGCATTAATATTTCTGGCTGTCAAAAGTCATAACTGTCAGCAGTATCTACTAAATAATTTTTAGCACTCCCCAGTGATTTGCGCTCAGAATGGATTCAAAGCAGTCCACATATGATCTGAATGAGCAACCAGGTTCTGTCACCAGTCCTGATGTTAGTGTTCCCAGTACGTCATCTGGCCAAGGCGATGTCAAACAACAGAGTGTTTTCAAATTAGTGCAAAAAACAAAAACCAAAAAAAAATTTACTGTATTGAAGCGAAAAAGAAGTGTAACTGAGCAAAAGTTAAGTGACGATAAAAAAAAAATTGCAAGCATGCCATTCTACACACGCAGTGGCAAAGAGAGAATGAGGCCTTCACCTTTGGCTATTAGTGGCAGATCCCAAAAAGTTACCCAGCCTACAATTGGTGCACAACTACTGTTACGCGTCAAAGCCGAGCTGCAAGATAACAGTGAGGCATTACAGGAGAATATTTGCTCTGATTCACAAATGACAACAATCCCTGTGGAGAGTCCATCCAACAGTGGGATGTCTAATCGTGAGCATTCTGTTGATGTGTGCCTTAATAGCCCGAGTGTAGCCGGTGATACCCAAATTGAGGATGCCACTTTGGAATTAGAAGAGGATGAGGGGGAGATTTGTGTAGGCGACGAGGGCGCTAAGGATGATGTTGATGATTATGATGCAGACAGATACCAAATTGCCTTTCTCAATTTCTATTTATATTCTAGATTATATAACGGCTGAATAGTTTTCTATTTTACTCATAGTGGAGAGAGGATCTGATACAGACAGATACCAAACTGCCTTTGTCCATTTCAATTTATATTGTACAGTATATAACGGCTGAATTTATTAGTATTTTATACAAGTGGAGGGAGGCCTAGAGAGACAGAAACCAAACTGGCTTTCTCCATGTCAATTAATATTGTACAGTCTATAATGGCTGAATTTTTTGGTATTTTATACAAGTGGAGGGGGGCCTTGAGAGACAGAAACCAAACTGGCTTTTTCCATTTCTTTACATATTTAACTATAAGTGTAGGGTGTAATATACATTCAAAGACGATGGCTGCATTGCCAATATGCATAGATGGAGAGGAAGACAATCTGTTTTGTGTGTAGAATAAATGAAGGCCTACCAACGAAAAATTAAACAGTTTTTTTGGATGATTTATTACCTCAACAATTAGATTACTTGTCTCTAAAACAGTTGGAGCACTAAATTGGGTTAATTTAGGCCCAAAAACATGGATTTTCCAACAAAATAGCAAAACAAAACCAAACAAAACCAAAACCAAAACCAAAACACGCAATGGCGGTTTTGCAAAACCAAAACCAAAACCAAAACACGACGGTAATCCAGATCCAAAACCGAATCCAAAACCAAAACACGGGGGTCAGTGACCATCTCTAATCTCTACATACATATATAAATAGTGCCATGAAAAAGTATTCCACTATATCCTGATTTCCTCAGTTATTACACTGTTATTGCACTTTTATAATTCAGGATGATTATTGAACTTTAAATATTAAATAAAATATTAAAGATACCATATGAACAAATAACACTTTTTAACTTAATTTTTACTATTGTTTATATAGCACCAAGTAATTACACAGTGGTGTACATAGAATAAGTAGTAATTCCCATCAGTTCCAGGAAGGGGGGGATACTATTTTTTTTTATCAAATTTTTTTATTGGCATTTACAAAAACAGAAAAAATACAAAATACAATGACCCCCACCTCACACACACTAATATTAAGCAAAAATATAATATTGCAAAAGCAGCCCAGAAAAGGAAAAAAAATATCACAATCAGTCCGGGGCAAGAAACTGGAAAATACAGATGATTCCAACTGTACTATTAAACAATTGTCAATACAATATTTGAAACAACAATACATAATGTGCATTACACATATAAATCCCAATGGCATGGGTACCCACGGGCTCAATCATCCAGAACAGCTCGTCTCATAAAGACAAGCGCATAGGGGGAATTGAGCCATCTGCTCCATGTGCTCTAATATTTCTTCAGAGCCTGCCTAATGGTGTAAACAAACCCTTCATAACCTATCATATTATTGACCAGCACTATTCAGTGTTTGATCATGGGACTTGTAGGAGCTATCCATGTTTATTTAATATCACATAGTCTATAGAGGTATTAGTAACCCATATTCCTAAATATTTAAATGTAGATGTCCACTTTAACGTGCGCGCACATGGAGGAGGTGAACTCCCATCCCAAATTGAAAGACACCGGGGAATATTCAGGGCTGAAAATCAACTGGGACAAATCCAAACTTGTTCACCATCTATAATAAAGCCACCAGGGAGGCATCTTAATCTGACAGAAACAAAAGCATGTCATTGGAAATAAAGCCATCTTATCCTTCATATGCGCTGAAGAATACCTTTAATTAAACTACTATTACATAAAGCAAACAGGTGTGAAAGGTAACCATTCACACATACACATGCTACAGGATGTGAATATAAAAATGTCATCTAGTTTACAAACTTGGGGCCAAACCCAAAATGAGACAACACCTCCCACAAGCAGAGCCGGATTTACACCTCATGGGGCCCTAGGCAAGATATCGGTTTGGGCCCCCCCCCCTTCACACACACAGTGGCCCCTCACACACACACACACACACACAGTGGCCCCTCACACACACACAGTGGCCCCTCACACACACACATAATACACGCACGAAGTGGCCCCTCACACACACACACATAATACACGCACGCAGTGGCCCCTCACACACACACACATAATACACGCACGCAGTGGCCACACACACACACATAATACACGGACGCAGTGGCCACACACACACACATAATACACGGACGCAGTGGCCCCTCACACACACATAATACACGGTTGCAGTGGCCACACACACATAATACACGGACGCAGTTGCCACACACACACACATAATACACGGATGCAGTGGCCACACACACACACATAATACATGGACGCAGTGGCCACACACACACATAATACACGGACGCAGTGGCCCCTCACACACACATAATACACACACACTTAATATACTACCCCACCCCTCCAACTTACCTTTTTCCATCTAGGAGCTGTGGAGTCTTCATCCCCTTCACACATGGGACGGCACCTGTCATGTGGTGCACGTCCCATGTGACATACAGCAGGCCACTCACAGGAGGGAGGGAGGAGACCAGCCACCACACTAGCCCCATGTGGCCCCTCCCCCGATTTGCGGGACCCGACCCCCCCCCCGCACGAGTCACAGGGCGGGGGGGCCCTGCGACTCGTCCCCCCAGCTGTGCACGCTCCTGTCCCCCCCAGCTGTGCCCCCCGAGAGCCGCTAGGCCCTAGGCAGTTGCCTAGGTTGCCTAGCGGTAAATCCGGCCCTGCCCACAAGTACGGCCATTCCACCGAATAAAACGCTTTAGCTGCATCTAAAGAGACCACAACTTCAGTCACATCAGGAAACAGCCACACCTGGAGGATAGTGAATAGTGTCTAAGGTTTATAGAAGTGGACATAATAGGCATAAATTCTGTCTGATCTCAGTGTGTCAGTTCTAACATCACCCTGTTTATCCTCAAGGCTAATAACCTGGCCACAATTTTAACATCTGTTGTTAAAAAGGATATAGGATGGTATCGAGATATAATGGGTCTTTACCGGTTTGGGAATTACAACTACTATCGCCTCTGCCATAGATGGGGAGAGAGTGCAAGCCTCACAGAACTCAATGAAAATGCACAACAATCTGGGCCCATAAAAAGCCCTATGTATTTTATACAACTTTATTGGTATGTCATCCACACCAGGAGCTTTTCCATTAGGAAACAACATGAGAGCTACATCTAGCTCCTCCTAAGTAAATGGAGAATCTAAATATTCTTTATTATCTAATGAAAGAATGTACAGAGAGAGACAGTATCTAAATATGCCCTCAAGGTCACCAAATCATAATAAATCAGTGCTTTATAAACCCCACAAAATAATCATAAAATACTTCAACAATATCAGGCATCATGTACTATTTTACCCCTCTGTTATCTAAAATAACTGGAACTGCCATATCAGCCTTCTCCACTCGTGCTAAGTATGCCAAGAAACTACCATTTCTATCACCTTGAGAATATTGCACATGTGTAGAAAAAAGGAGTTTGCGTTTAGATTTATCAAAAACGTAATCGATTTGCTCCTTCTGTGTCAGTTACCATGCCCTTCCAGTAAGCTCAGACCTGTCATCAATATATTTTTCACCTAGGATTTTGCAAATCCTCTACAACCCCTGTTCTCTATGTCTAGAAGATAATTTAATATCCACAACTGTAGTGATCAGGGTCCCCACAAAAAAGCCTTAAATGTATCCCATACTACAAGAGGTTGAGCCAACTATAGATTATCTGTAAAAAAAAACTGTCCCATTGGCTTACCAAATCTAATTCCGTACCCATCAAAGATAGCCAAAAGGGATTCAATTTCCAAAAAGATTGTCTTATAGTAATAGAATAATCAATAGACAAGAGAAGAGGAGAATGGTCTCAAAATCCCCCTAGCCCTATATTCTACCTTTCACACGACAGACACAAGAGGGTCAGCAGTGCCAGGTCTATACTAGAAAAAGAATTATAGGATATGGAAAAACAAGATAAATTTGATAGTATCTGGATGACGCAGATGCCAAACATCAATCAAGCCCAATTCATCTATCAAAGCAGTCAGTGATGGCTAAAGGTAGACTAAGTAAAGAGATCCTGATGATCACTCCATCATTCAACAAAGTTATTCATTACATTAATAACATCTAGGCAGACAATTGGTACATCTGAAAACAAAACCCTAAATTCACATTTCTTTTGCATTTCACTACTATAACTTAGAGAAATGTATACTACCAAAAGAAGCCAAGGGGACCAATTACTAATAGCTTTAATGAAAACAAAGCGTTCCCCATTATCGATATGATTCTTTTCCAGTTGAAATAACAGACTATTATGAACTAACACAGGAACCCCACAGGAATTGGTTGTTTGTGTGACATGGTATGTCCTACCCACCAAAGGCATTTTTAACAAAAGAATCCTTTCTCCTTTCAAATAAGTTTTAAGAAAGGATTACTATGTCAAGGTCACATTTCTTAATTTGACTCATAACCAGAGAACATTTAATATTATTATTCAATCCCTTAACATTCCAAGACAAAAATGTAAGTTCTTTATTAGGTGTACCAGTTAAGGACATAACACTTCATACATAACACCCTATACAACAGAGCCCGCGGGTACCCAGCCAAAGAGAATATCACTCATCTCAAATATAGAATATTCAGCAGTATAATCACAAAAAAATCAGACTGTACATTTGCGATGACATGAAAAACAATCTTAATACTAAACCCACCCCCACCCTGTATACTCTACCCAAACTAAAGTACAAATCTAACGGTTAGAGTCTAACCCTAAACTATGATAACTATCGACACTTAAACATCTAGCACATGGCCATTCACTAGAAATATATCAGATATCATAAAAATTTTCAATTGGAGATAGCACCATATCTCAGAATTTGATAATTGCCTTATAGCTTGAATATTATCAAATGAAGACAAAATATGAAATTTTTTGGAATTTTGTGGAATTTTTGTGTCACTCTGTCACGGGCATTAGGAGTTTTACCCAGAATTCACCAGGTGGAATTTCACTTTACCAGAGGCGCGGAATCTAACACAGTGGCTGGTCTTCTCCAGGAACTCCCGCAAGGGAGTATGGTTTTAGCGGCTGCCACTGTGCAGGTCGCGGCCCTCTGGGAAGTGTGGTGAATATACGGAACTGTACAACTGAATAGAAAAGGGAATGTCAATGATATAAATGCAGAGTCTCTGAACAATGGAAACAATGGAAACAATGGTAACACGGTAGACTGAGAGCAGTAATAAAAGGAGGAGAAAGTTCCAAAGTGCATTAGAACACAGGTAGCATACAGCAGACCAATATATGACAACTGGATAAAGTCTATGGATGGACCAATCAATAATGCAGCAGGAGAGTCAGCGACTCGCAGCTATACTTCAGAGGCACTATAGGCTTTAGTCCTAATAACAGGTACCATGCAAAATAGTAGGGTAAGCTGCTCCTGACATATGTTCCCGCTGGTAACTGTAAAGACTTGTGCAGATGCAGGTATGTTATCAGGTAACGTAGAGTGGTCTGCGACTAGCAAGTTGTACCACTGATATGGAGAGATGAATTGTCCAGGTGCAGGTATGTTATCAAGTAGCGTAGAGTGGTCTGCGACTAGCAAGTTGTACCACTAATATGGAGAGACGACTTGTCCAGGTGCAGGTATGTTATCAAGTAGCAAAGAGTGGTCTGCGGCTGACAAGTTGTACCACGATATGGAGAGAAGGCTTGTCCAGGTGCAGATATGTAACAAGGTAGCGTTGAGTGGCCTGCGGCTGACAAGTTGTACCACGATATGGAGAGAAGGTTTGTCCAGGCGCAGGTATGTTCCACAGCAAACAGAGAGCACGAGTAGAAACCGGAAACACCTCAGAGTCACAAGGTAATGAGAACCAAAGAACAGGCAACGATAATAGAGTAACAGGTGCTTTAAGTAGTGAGAGGTGATTGATTGACCAATGAGACTATGAGGAAGGTTTTAACAGTTCGTGGTTTCTGCACATGCGCAATCCTTGGTCAAGATGGCGGACGGCCACGGCGCCGAACAGGCGCCGGCAAGAGAGAGAGAGACCCATGTTCCAAACCAGAGGCACTAACCGTTCTGTGAGTGACACACTCATTTTGAACAGAAATATTTGCATATCTTCCAGATGAGTGCACCATTTTCAAATACATATTTTCCTTTTTTTTATAGTATATATTCTGAGTATCAATATATTATATAGTAGATACTCATCAAGCAACGTCTATCAAAACCCACCAGCAGCCAATCGATCAATCCAAACAGTAGCCTCACGTGTCGAATCAAAAAAAGAATGTTCGGCTCTCCACTACCACACACAGTCAAGCAGAAAATACAATGACAAGGGGATCTGTAGTTTTTGAAGATGCCTTTTAACCAGAATAAATGTAACCTTGCTTTTTTTGGACATCCATTGAAAAATCTGGGTATGCTGCAACCCGTTGGATATTATATTCCAAAGGACCCTTCAGATGAGCCATCCATAACACCATATCACGATCTCTGTAGTGCAGAATTTCAACTATAAAAGTATGAGGGGGCAAAGGTGCTTAGAAAGGAAAGCGGTGGGCATGTATAAGCGCAAATTGGGCCATAAAAAAAAAAATTCCCAAATAATTTAATTTACCATTTTTCTAAGAAGCTCTCTGGGGTAGTACCATCCGCTTTCTCAGGTAATCCAACAAAACAAATATTATTATGATAAAACCACCACTCAATATTAGAAACATTTTGTTTACACATCGAGACCAAAGGAACTGAAGGGAAAATACTATTTTATCAAATATTATGTTTTTTTACTTTGGCTTAAACAAAGTTTTCAATAATTGTTTCAAAGCAGATTCCTCGTATTAGTTCACTTTCAATGCTCAGTTAATGCCTTTAGTCGCTAATCCCGCATCAATTTGCTAAACAAACACTCTCCTGAGCAGTTTGTGACCATTAAGCAAAGGTACATTCTCAAAGAGACAAATACATTGGGGAAAACATCTTCAATCTTTTCTTCATATAATAACTTAGCTTGAGATGAACATGTGTGACAGCTCCTTCCTTCGGCAAACTGTACAAATTTAACCATTTCTTGAGGATACACTTCTTTGTCTATATCTTGTGGATAATGCTCAGCCAATTTGGTAGCCTCTTCCATTATTTCTCTGTCTGTCATTCTGCAAGAACTTAGCACAACCCTGAAACGATCTGATATAATTGCAATTCTATCATTTAATGCCATTTTGAGACAATTAATTATACGCAAATACGTCTCCACACAAAAATTTTCTCTTCAACATAACACGGTTTCTTAGTACTCCACACTATCCACATTATTTTTTTCTTGCACAAGTTAATTTATAGTCTGATCTACCACATGTTGCTTGTGCTTCCCTCTCAAAGTTATCAAAACTTTCAGGCAGTGAATCTAAAAAGTGACTGTTAGGAACTCCCAAGTCAGTACAGTGAAACTCGGGAACTACTCAGAAGGCCAGGTGTTCGCTGGAGCCCCTAGTGGTGGGGACAGACTGGGCTGCGGGCCGACCGAGGGTCGAGAAACGTATAGTGACTTAAAGGAGTTCCCAGGAGTGGAGTGATTGGTGGACAGAAGTATGAGAAGAATCCTAGGTCAAAAGGTCACAGGCACAGATGCAATATCCAAGGGCAAGCGAAGGGTCAAACTCACAGGCAGAGAAGCAAAATCCGAATTCCAGGCAAAAGGTCAAGGTCAGAAGAGAAGGGTCACCGGTCCAATAACAAGCAGGGGTCAAAACACGGGTAGTCAAATCCAAGGTAGCAAGAACCAAAATGGATAACACAAGCAGGCAGCAGAACTGAGGACAGAACGCTATAACCGGCAATGAGGCAGCAGGCCTCATTGCCCTAAATACTGAAGCAGACCAATGAGAGCCTAGCTCTCTAATTGCCCACAAGCTGTTCTAATTAGCCTTCAGGCTTGCCCGGGTGTTGCGCACGCGCCCGGCTGCTCTGTAATGCCGGGACGCAGCGCTGAACGAGAGAGCTTCTTACCGTTGCCATGGCAACGTCTGACGAGCCCCCGGAAGTGACGTCCCGGTCGCCATAGCGACGGCCGGGACGGAGACAGGGGAGTCGCAGCGGCTGGGCACCACCACGGCTCGTAACAGTACCCCCCCCTTGAGGAGGGGTCAAGGAACCCCGACATCCAGGTTTCGTGGGAAACTTATTAAAAAACTCTTTAATGAGCCTTTCAGCATGGAGACGCTTCTGTGGTATCCAACATCTCTCTTCTGGGCCGTAACCCTTCCAGTGGACCAGGAACTGAACTTGGCCTTGAACCATCCTAGAATCGAGGATCCTTTCGACGATGTATTCCTGGTCTCCGTTCACAATCAAAGGCCTGGGCCTGTTAGAGGAAGGCTGACTGAATTTGCTGGGAGCCGCAGCTTTCTTCAGAAGAGAACAATGGAATGTTGAGGGTATTTTTAAGGAAGGTGGTAGACTCAGCCTGAACGCCACTGGATTTATCTTTTTCTCGATTGAAAATGGTCCAATGTATCGGGGCCCCAGTTTCTTGCAAGGTTGCCGTAACCTGATGTTGCGTGTGGACAACCAAACTCGATCTCCCACCTTCAGAGAACATGGCACACGATGGCGATCAGTGAAAGCCTTGGATTTTTGCGAGGCTTGACCCAGGGCAGAGTGCACCTTTTTCCAGACAGATCTCAACCTAGCCGTAAAAGCAGGTGTTCCAAAATCCCCACTGGGAACAGCAGTAGAGAAAGAGTTAAACTTCGGGTGAAATCCAAGGTTGCAGAAGAACGGAGATGTGTGTATTGTGGAATGGCAGGAATTGTTGTAAGCGAATTCCGCCCAGGGCAAGAGAGAGGACCAGTTATCATGAAATTTTGAAACATAGATGCGTAAAAACTGTTCCAAGGACTGGTTGGTTCTTTCTGTCTGTCCATTCGACTGCGGGTGATATGCTGAGGACAAACTGATAGTGATCCCAATGGACTTACAAAAAGATCTCCAGAATCGTGCAATAAACTGAGATCCTCTGTCCGAGATGATGTCTTCAGGAAGACCATGGAGACGAAAGATGTGGGTCAGGAACAACGTAGCCAAAGTCCTGGCATCCGGTAGTTTGGGTAAGGATATAAAATGTGCCATCTTACTGAATCGGTCCACGACTACCCAAATGGTGTTATGGCCTGTAGATACTGGAAGGTCAACAATAAAATCAATCGAAAGATGGGACCAAGGTCTGCTTGGAGCAGGCAAGGGTAGCAGTAGACCAGCAGGACGGTTCCTAGCAGATTTGTTTCTAGCACACTCAGGACAGGCACGAACGTAAGTCTCCACATCATCCGATAAAGTGGGCCACCAAAGCCAGCGAGAAAGGATTTCAATAGTCCTACGAATTCCCGGATGACCAGCAGAGCGGTTGTTGTGACCCTCTATGAGGACAGGTCTCCTTAGACGAACCGGGACAAATAACTTGTTGAGAGGTGTCTGAACGGGAGCAATTTTCTGGAAGTGTTGAATAGTGGCTCCCAGATCCTGTGTGAGTCCGAGATGAATTGAAGTGGAAGGAATAATAGACTGCGAGTCAGGAGTTTGAGGATGCTGAGCTAAAAAACTTCGGGACAAAGAATCAGCCTTAATATTTTTTGCACCTGGACGAAATGTGATGATGAACCTAAATCTGGTGAAGAATAGGGCCCAGCGAGCCTGCCTGGGATTCAGAGTTTTTGCAGTCTAAATATATTGGAGGTTTTTATGGTCTGTGAAGATGGTAATGGTGTGTGCAGCCCCCTCCAACCAATGTCGCCATTCCTCCAATGCCAACTTAACAGCCAATAGTTCACGGTTTCCGACGTCACAATTACATTCCGCTGGCAGGAATTTTCTCGAGAAAAATGCACAAGGATGTAGTTTTTTACTCTGTGAGTCTTTCTGAGAGAGGATGGCACCAGCACCGACATCCGAAGCATCCACCTCCACAATAAACGGAAGTCCTGGGTCAGGGTGTCTAAGGACTGGGGAGGAAATGAATGCAGCTTTGAGAGCTGAAAAACTCGCCAGTGCTTCTGCGGACCACTCCGCTGGGTTCGCTCCTTTTCGAGTGAGGGCAGTGATAGGAGCCACTAACGAGGAGAATGAGCCAATAAACCTACGGTAGTAATTGGCGAAGCCAAGGAATCTTTGGGTCGCCTTCAAATTAGTAGGTAGGACCCAATCCTGAATTGCCTGCACCTTGGCGGGATCCATAGCGAATCCTGATGAGGAGATGATATAACCCAGGAATGCCACTGCGGACACCTCGAATTCGCATTTCTCCCGTTTTGCGTACAAATGATGTTCACGCAATCTCAGTAAAACCTGGCGGACGTGCTGACGATGCTGAGATAGGGATTCAGAATAAATCAAGATGTCATCCAAATAAACAACCACTGTTTTTCCCAAGAACTCACGTAATACATCGTTAATCAGATCCTGAAAGACTGCTGGAGCGTTGCACAAACCGAATGGCATTACGAGATATTCATAATGTCCCGAGTGGGTATTAAAGGCAGTCTTCCACTCATCCCCCTTCCTGATTCGGATAAGATTGTAGGCCCCTCGGAGGTCAATTTTGGAGAATACAGTAGCTGTTTTTAATTGATCGAACAGAACAGAGATCAAGGGTAACGGATACATATTCTTAATCGTGATACTATTTAGTCCACAGAAATCGATGCAAGGCCTCAGGCTGCCATCTTTTTTAGAAACAAAAAAACAACCTGCGCCAACCGGGGACTTAGAAGGGCGGATGAACCCTTTCTCCAGGTTTTCTTTTACGTATAATTCCATGGCCTGAGTTTCAGGAAGGGATAGTGAATATAAACGCCCTTTGGGCAACTTAGAACCGGGTACCAATTCAATGGCGCAGTCGTATTCCCGGTGTGGTGGAAGTGAATAAGCTTTCTTCTTGCAAAAGACATCACTGAAGTCCTGATAGGGTATAGGCAACAATTCTGGACTAGGCTGTACAATTCTAAGAGGCAAGGTCAAGCAGGACGTAGAGCACCCGGGACTCCAACGGACAATCTCCCCTGTTTTCCAATCAATAAGGGGGTTATGACTGCGAAGCCATGGATACCCCAATATCAAAGGAGCAGAGAGACAAGAGATGAGATAAAAGGAGAGTTCCTCCGTATGGAGGACTCCTACAGACAACCGAACCATTGGAGTCCTGGCGAGAATCCTTCCCCCAGGCAAGGGGTTACCATCCAAACCACACTTGGTGATGCTTGATCCTAACCTGATATGTGGAATATCAAGTGTCTGAGCCAAATGCATATCCAGAAAATTACCAGCCGCACCACTGTCAAGAAAAACTTTCAGGTCCATGGATCTCTCACGGAAAGTTAGACGTCCAGGGACTAATAAGGAATTTACACACAACATTTTTTCCCCCAGCACACTGCTATAGCCAGCAACAGATCTGCCATTTCTACTGTAGATAAAAATGCAAAAGTCTTTGTTGCACACATTTGCAAATGTATGTTTAAGCCATCCTGCCACGCCAAGGCGCTTTTGCATATAGGATGGTCCTACTCTAAACAATGAGAGTCCCTATATTTGGGCCATACATATGTGTTTTTAAATTGAGAGCTAACTTACCAAAGAGGTACCCCAGAAGCCTCCAAATAGCAATCCAATGTCAGCACTCCCCCTCAGCTACTGACACCAACATGCCTCTCAGACAAATACAAAAGTGGAAGCTGCTCAAATCAATTTATAGGCCATAACAGGTGCTGAAAGGGTGGGGTTATCCTGCAAGGAACATACACACAACATTTTTTCCCCCAGCACACTGCTATAGCCAGCAACAGATCTGCCATTTCTACTGTAGATAAAAATGCAAAAGTCTTTGTTGCACACATTTGCAAATGTATGTTTAAGCCATCCTGCCACGCCAAGGCGCTTTTGCATATAGGATGGTCCTACTCTAAACAATGAGAGTCCCTATATTTGGGCCATACATATGTGTTTTTAAATTGAGAGCTAACTTACCAAAGAGGTACCCCAGAAGCCTCCAAATAGCAATCCAATGTCAGCACTCCCCCTCAGCTACTGACACCAACATGCCTCTCAGACAAATACAAAAGTGGAAGCTGCTCAAATCAATTTATAGGCCATAACAGGTGCTGAAAGGGTGGGGTTATCCTGCAAGGAACATACACACAACATTTTTTCCCCCAGCACACTGCTATAGCCAGCAACAGATCTGCCATTTCTACTGTAGATAAAAATGCAAAAGTCTTTGTTGCACACATTTGCAAATGTATGTTTAAGCCATCCTGCCACGCCAAGGCGCTTTTGCATATAGGATGGTCCTACTCTAAACAATGAGAGTCCCTATATTTGGGCCATACATATGTGTTTTTAAATTGAGAGCTAACTTACCAAAGAGGTACCCCAGAAGCCTCCAAATAGCAATCCAATGTCAGCACTCCCCCTCAGCTACTGACACCAACATGCCTCTCAGACAAATACAAAAGTGGGGTGCTGCTCAAATCAATTTATAGGCCATAACAGGTGCTGAAAGGGTGGGGTTATCCTGCAAGGAACATACACACAACATTTTTTCCCCCAGCACACTGCTATAGCCAGCAACAGATCTGCCATTTCTACTGTAGAAAAAAATGCAAAAGTCTTTGTTGCACACATTTGCAAATGTATGTTTAAGCCATCCTGCCACGCCAAGGCGCTTTTGCATATAGGATGGTTCTACTCTAAACAATGAGAGTCCCTATATTTGGGCCATACATATGTGTTTTTAAATTGAGAGCTAACTTACCAAAGAGGTACCCCAGAAGCCTCCAAATAGCAATCCAATGTCAGCACTCCCCCTCAGCTACTGACACCAACATGCCTCTCAGACAAATACAAAAGTGGAAGCTGCTCAAATCAATTTATAGGCCATAACAGGTGCTGAAAGGGTGGGGTTATCCTGCAAGGAACATACACACAACATTTTTTCCCCCAGCACACTGCTATAGCCAGCAACAGATCTGCCATTTCTACTGTAGATAAAAATGCAAAAGTCTTTGTTGCACACATTTGCAAATGTATGTTTAAGCCATCCTGCCACGCCAAGGCGCTTTTGCATATAGGATGGTCCTACTCTAAACAATGAGAGTCCCTATATTTGGGCCATACATATGTGTTTTTAAATTGAGAGCTAACTTACCAAAGAGGTACCCCAGAAGCCTCCAAATAGCAATCCAATGTCAGCACTCCCCCTCAGCTACTGACACCAACATGCCTCTCAGACAAATACAAAAGTGGAAACTGCTCAAATCAATTTATAGGCC
Source organism: Mixophyes fleayi (assembly GCF_038048845.1). Lineage (NCBI taxonomy): Eukaryota > Metazoa > Chordata > Amphibia > Anura > Limnodynastidae > Mixophyes > Mixophyes fleayi. Next base: position 44,925,972 of record NC_134412.1, read on the forward strand.
ATAACAGGTGCTGAAAGGGTGGGGTTATCCTGCAAGGAACATACACACAACATTTTTTCCCCCAGCACACTGCTATAGCCAGCAACAGATCTGCCATTTCTACTGTAGATAAAAATGCAAAAGTCTTTGTTGCACACATTTGCAAATGTATGTTTAAGCCATCCTGCCACGCCAAGGCGCTTTTGCATATAGGATGGTCCTACTCTAAACAATGAGAGTCCCTATATTTGGGCCATACATATGTGTTTTTAAATTGAGAGCTAACTTACCAAAGAGGTACCCCAGAAGCCTCCAAATAGCAATCCAATGTCAGCACTCCCCCTCAGCTACTGACACCAACATGCCTCTCAGACAAATACAAAAGTGGAAACTGCTCAAATCAATTTATAGGCCATAACAGGTGCTGAAAGGGTGGGGTTATCCTGCAAGGAACATACACCCAACATTTTTTCCCCCAGCACACTGCTATAGCCAGCAACAGATCTGCCATTTCTACTGTAGATAAAAATGCAAAAGTCTTTGTTGCACACATTTGCAAATGTATGTTTAAGCCATCCTGCCACGCCAAGGCGCTTTTGCATATAGGATGGTCCTACTCTAAACAATGAGAGTCCCTATATTTGGGCCATACATATGTGTTTTTAAATTGAGAGCTAACTTACCAAAGAGGTACCCCAGAAGCCTCCAAATAGCAATCCAATGTCAGCACTCCCCCTCAGCTACTGACACCAACATGCCTCTCAGACAAATACAAAAGTGGAAGCTGCTCAAATCAATTTATAGGCCATAACAGGTGCTGAAAGGGTGGGGTTATCCTGCAAGGAACATACACACAACATTTTTTCCCCCAGCACACTGCTATAGCCAGCAACAGATCTGCCATTTCTACTGTAGATAAAAATGCAAAAGTCTTTGTTGCACACATTTGCAAATGTATGTTTAAGCCATCCTGCCACGCCAAGGCGCTTTTGCATATAGGATGGTCCTACTCTAAACAATGAGAGTCCCTATATTTGGGCCATACATATGTGTTTTTAAATTGAGAGCTAACTTACCAAAGAGGTACCCCAGAAGCCTCCAAATAGCAATCCAATGTCAGCACTCCCCCTCAGCTACTGACACCAACATGCCTCTCAGACAAATACAAAAGTGGAAGCTGCTCAAATCAATTTATAGGCCATAACAGGTGCTGAAAGGGTGGGGTTATCCTGCAAGGAACATACACACAACATTTTTTCCCCCAGCACACTGCTATAGCCAGCAACAGATCTGCCATTTCTACTGTAGATAAAAATGCAAAAGTCTTTGTTGCACACATTTGCAAATGTATGTTTAAGCCATCCTGCCACGCCAAGGCGCTTTTGCATATAGGATGGTCCTACTCTAAACAATGAGAGTCCCTATATTTGGGCCATACATATGTGTTTTTAAATTGAGAGCTAACTTACCAAAGAGGTACCCCAGAAGCCTCCAAATAGCAATCCAATGTCAGCACTCCCCCTCAGCTACTGACACCAACATGCCTCTCAGACAAATACAAAAGTGGAAGCTGCTCAAATCAATTTATAGGCCATAACAGGTGCTGAAAGGGTGGGGTTATCCTGCAAGGAACATACACACAACATTTTTTCCCCCAGCACACTGCTATAGCCAGCAACAGATCTGCCATTTCTACTGTAGATAAAAATGCAAAAGTCTTTGTTGCACACATTTGCAAATGTATGTTTAAGCCATCCTGCCACGCCAAGGCGCTTTTGCATATAGGATGGTCCTACTCTAAACAATGAGAGTCCCTATATTTGGGCCATACATATGTGTTTTTAAATTGAGAGCTAACTTACCAAAGAGGTACCCCAGAAGCCTCCAAATAGCAATCCAATGTCAGCACTCCCCCTCAGCTACTGACACCAACATGCCTCTCAGACAAATACAAAAGTGGAAGCTGCTCAAATCAATTTATAGGCCATAACAGGTGCTGAAAGGGTGGGGTTATCCTGCAAGGAACATACACACAACATTTTTTCCCCCAGCACACTGCTATAGCCAGCAACAGATCTGCCATTTCTACTGTAGATAAAAATGCAAAAGTCTTTGTTGCACACATTTGCAAATGTATGTTTAAGCCATCCTGCCACGCCAAGGCGCTTTTGCATATAGGATGGTCCTACTCTAAACAATGAGAGTCCCTATATTTGGGCCATACATATGTGTTTTTAAATTGAGAGCTAACTTACCAAAGAGGTACCCCAGAAGCCTCCAAATAGCAATCCAATGTCAGCACTCCCCCTCAGCTACTGACACCAACAAGCTACTAACCCCACCCTTTCAGCACCTGTTATGGCCTATAAATTGATTTGAGCAGCTTCCACTTTTGTACTAATAAGGAATTGTCTGAAGAGGTAATCTGAAGACCCAAGCGCACCTCTTCACCTGCACTTAGGCTTTGGAGTTTCCCGGCTTGCTGGGACATGAACGGACTAAGTGGCCTGATTGACCACAATACATACACAAACCTAGTGATCGTCTTCTGGAGCGTTCCTCCGGAGGCAAGCGATAAGTGGCCAATTGCATAGATTCAGAGGAATCAGGCAAGGTGTTATCAGAGCTTGTGAAAACGTCCATCGGAGCAGCGGACTCCCGTTCAGCCTTTCTCTCTCTGATCCGACGATCAATTTTTATGACAAGTTGCATCAGGTTCTCCAGCATGTCGGACATCGGATACTGAACTAAGGAATCCTTAATCTGCTCAGTAAGTCCTAAGCGAAATTGGCTTCGCAATGCTGGGTCGTTCCAGGCGCTATCAGTGGACCATCGCCGAAATTCCGCACAATACTCTTCCGCTGAGCGATGTCCTTGCCTTAGTGTACGGAGATGAGCCTCAGCTGAGGCTACCCTGTCCGGGTCATCGTACAATAACCCCAGAGCTTGAAAGAAGGCATCCACAGACTGTAAGGCTGGACTTGTGGAAGGCAAGGAGAAGGCCCAGGACTGCGGGTCGCCCTGGAGTAATGAGATGATGATCCCTACCCTCTGTTGTTCGGAACCAGAGGAACGTGGTTTCAGACGAAAGTACAATTTGCAGCTCTCTTTGAAATTACGGAAGGCTGGCCTGCTTCCAGAGAATCGGTCAGGCAAATTCATTTTAGGCTCCGGTGCATCACCAGCAGGAACTTGCTGGAGCTGCCGGTCTCTGGAAACCCCTTCTTGGACTGCCAGACGCTGTGATAAAGTCTGCACCACTTGGGAAACGCCTGTATCTGGTTAGCCAGAATCTGGGCTGGGGACAGATTCGATTCTTCTCCGTCCATGGCCGTATGATACCAATCTTCCTTGGCCGGTTATAATGTTAGGAACTCCCAAGTCAGTACAGTGAAACTCGGGAACTACTCAGAAGGCCAGGTGTTCGCTGGAGCCCCTAGTGGTGGGGACAGACTGGGCTGCGGGCCGACCGAGGGTCGAGAAACGTATAGTGACTTAAAGGAGTTCCCAGGAGTGCAGTGATTGGTGGACAGAAGTATGAGAAGAATCCTAGGTCAAAAGGTCACAGGCACAGATGCAATATCCAAGGGCAAGCGAAGGGTCAAACTCACAGGCAGAGAAGCAAAATCCGAATTCCAGGCAAAAGGTCAAGGTCAGAAGAGAAGGGTCACCGGTCCAATAACAAGCAGGGGTCAAAACACGGGTAGTCAAATCCAAGGTAGCAGGAACCAAAATGGATAACACAAGCAGGCAGCAGAACTGAGGACAGAACGCTATAACCGGCAATGAGGCAGCAGGCCTCATTGCCCTAAATACTGAAGCAGACCAATGAGAGCCTAGCTCTCTAATTGCCCACAAGCTGTTCTAATTAGCCTTCAGGCTTGCCCCGCTGTTGCGCACGTGCCCGGCTGCTCTGTAATGCCGGGACGCGGCGCTGAACGAGACAGCTTCTTACCGTTGCCATGGCAACGTCTGACAAACCCCCGGAAGTGACGTCCTGGTCGCCATAGCGATGGCCGGGACGGAGACAGGGGAGTCGCGGCGGCTGGGCACCGCCGCGGCTCGTAACAGTGACCTGGAGATTCTAGTAATCCTACAGCAACCTTAAGGTCAATGGTTGTGGATTGCAGCGATTTGCTTGTTGTGTTAAAACGTGAAAGAATGGTGTTCCACAAATTACACATGAATTCTATTTCCAGCAAATCCATTGTCTGAGACAAGGTGTCAGTTTCATGTCTTGTAGTTGCAGTTTGTTGATTATCATCAGCAATTTCATCAAGTGCTTCTTGAATGTTTTTGTATCCTTTGGTTAAGGTAGCGGTTGCATCTGCACGAGCAGACCATCTTGTTTCTGAGAGATCCTTCACTGTGAGTCCCTGCTTTCCAAGATGTTTCATTAACACAGACCAACGATAGATGAAAGAAGAAAAGAATTGGTAAACACTTAAAAGAAAACCAAAGAAACTTACAGCTTCTACATAGCAATCAACAGCATTTGATCCAACAAAGTTGAAGAAGTGTGCTGTGATTGCCACAAACTGAGCTAGTGGATTAGATTCCTTTATCCTTTCTTGCATGCCAGAGTATTTTCCAGCCATGTTGCTGGCATTGTCATAGGTCTGCCCATGACAATCCATGATATTAATGTTTTCTGATTTAAATATTCTAACAAGTCATTTGTGAGGTCTGCAGCCTTATGACTCTGAATTCTTAAAAAAGAGAGAAAATGTTCCACAGGTAGGCCATCCAACACATAACGCACAGTAACACTCAGCTGATCAGCATGGGTTATGTCTGGTGTTGAATCAACCGACACTGAGAAAAACTTGCAAAGTGACATTTCCTTGACAATATGATTTGTCACCTGCTTTGCTATGACTTCAATAAACTCTTCAACAATAGCTGATGACAGATATCCTGTGTTGCCTCTTCCGCTGTTTCCAAAGTCTTGGATATGTTTTGCCAGAAAAGGGTCAAACTGTGCTATTAACTCTATGCACCCAACAAAATAACCATTATACTTTGAACCAATAGTTTCATCACTTCCGTGAAAAGCTAACCCTTTCTGTGCTAAAAGTTTCACAACTGCTACTAATCTACGCAGAACTTCACACCAGTATTGTTTTCTTTCCATAAACTGACGTTCCAAGTAACTGTCAACATGACCTGACTTTGCATCAAGTTCCCGTGCTTGCAAAATGCAGTTTCGGTGTGCATCGCTTTCCTCATGTCTTTTAATTTTCTCTTGCGCTTTTTTCCAATCACAGAATCCATCAGTATGTGAGAACTTTCCATTTTACTTCCCATTAGTGTACAATAAAGGAGGTAAATGGATCCCTTTGAAGCACTGTATGACATCCATTTTCTGTGATGGACAGTACCACTTGGCCAGCATCCATAAAACATGGAGGTTTTAAAAAAACGAAAATGTCCATTTGGTTTAGCATGAGAAGGAGTATAGTAGCGTGATGACTTTTGATAATCGTCAGATTCACTTTTATTTTGACACGTCTCTACACCTAGTTTTAGCCAATAATCAACTGATATGGACTTGATTGGAAACCACTTTGCAGGATCTATTGATTGGCACTCTCCCAGTCTATACAGACCTTGGCATTGTTCTTCATTACCTTTTCTCTTTGAGGGTCCACCATGTTCCATACAATGTAGTCTTTCATTATCACCATCTTCTAAACGACTAGGTCCACTGTCTTCACATTCAACAGATACTGTACTCTTCTGATAATATTGCTCATTTGTTTCTGTTGAATGTCTGGTGTGACTTCTTTCTGGTCCATTATCTTCACATTCTTCATCAAGAGATTTTGAACAAGTTGCCTTGGTAAACTCCTGATTATGTGGGTCATTTGTTTCTGTTGAATGTCTGGTGTGTATTTCTGGTGTCCTGGTATTCGGTTCAAATAAATAACTAACTTCTTCGCCAAGATTGCATCAGTACTTTGTTTCTTCGCATTTGCAACTTTGCGCTTTCTATCGCCTGATGGTAAAACATTCTTGGCATCCTGAAGGACTGGAAAAAAACAGTATATATATCACTGGAAGGTGGTAAGATACAGAGGTATGTGTCCGAGGCTTGCAAGATTTTATAGATGAGGCCCAGTCTGGGTCTTCTGTTCTATCAGTCTCGAACAGACTGATCAAGGGATGCAGCTGTGAGGTGCTTGTAATAAGGCAGCGGGGATATGCAGCCAGTGTCTCAGACCTGGGAGGAGGTGAGTTGCCTGCTGTGACACTGCTGCAGTGAGCAAAGATATACATATGGTTTGGTGTGTGTGTGGGACATAAGGTCCTACACAGGGGAGGGCTGGCAGACTTTAGCCCGGGGGGCAAGCACACAGCACTGGCCCATAATTAGCAGCCCATCCATAAAGGGTGGTTTTTGGTACAATATATATTTATCTATATAAAAGAGGCTATTTTTGTGTTGCCTAATCCATATATATATATATATATATATATATATATATATATATATATTTATATTTATTTATGCCCAGGCCCAGAGCTGGATTAAGGCTCTGGGGGGCCTGGGCACTTTAGAGAGGGTAACGCCCTATGATGTAACATGGTTATCATTTTAGACAAATACACAGGCAATACTGTGTGCACTACTGTTAGGTGTACACAGTTCTGCCTTCACGAGTAGTACACAGTGAAGTGGGACATACCTCCCAACTGTCCTTAGCGAAACAGTCACCCAGTCCTGCTCTCTCCTACCTGTTCTTGTCACTGTCACCACTTGTGGCTTCAATTTTCTTTAGCTCATTTGCTGCTTGTCTGGATCCTGGAAAATTGGCTGCTTCTCAAGCTACGATAGGCAAGAAAAAGCAGAAGCCTACTGTCTCAACCCAAAAAGAGCGCATACAGGTGTGTCAAAGTGTAAATACGGAGAGAGACAAAAATCAGAATTTGGAGCACCGTTGTGTGGCGGTAGTTTATGACCCTCATCATTGTGCTAGGTTAAAAGAGGAGGATGTTTCTGATAAAGACTTACTACAAACTATTACGGCCCAGCAGACAGCCATTAGGCAACCACTGTTACTAAACTGCAGACTGAAGAGTTTCTAACCTCTGTTACCATACCCTTATGCCACGTTTAACCAGAACCAACTTAACACTATGAAATAACGACACCAGACAACTGTTAAGTTTAACTAATTTAAGTTGCAATTTATTAGATTATAATTTGCTTAATTTTTATCGGTGGTGAAGCCAAGGATGGTGAGGCACCCCAGCCTATGTCAAACTTACCAAACAGTGTATGGCCATCTGGCACTAACCACTGGTTCAAAGACAAGTCCTATACGGTTGGTCGGTGCTAACTCATGCGTACGCTCTTCCCAAACAGTTTATGGCCATGCGGCACTAACCACTGGTTCAAGGACAACTCCTTTACTATTGGCCGGTGCTAAATCTGGTGTCAGCTTGCATGCCCCCCTCTGGGCTCACAATGTCCTGCCCGTACAGAGCAGGGCAAGGAGTTCTGTTTAAAGAACCAAGAGCCAAGGTGCTTCGAAGAGGGTAAGTGCCCTTCGGCCAATCAGCGGTAGCACCGTGTCGATACTCTTAAAAGGGGAATCCATAGTGCATCCCAATGCTAATCTGGATATGATTTTTGACCAACAACATCTCTCTTATGTTATAATTAAATTGCGGGACTTACCTAGCCCAAATCATTACCACTACATGTATCTTAACATGTCCGGGGCACTATCTTTGCCATTCCCTGAACAGCAGGGGAATAAGGGCTGACCATTGCCTACCCCGTCTACCTATCCATCGAATATGAACCTGCTTAATACACTCATGTCAAGCTGCGCTTATGCTTACCGACTGCAACCTTTACCTCAATGTCCCCCGACAATGCTTTAGGAATTATACTACGAATGAGGTAAAGCAAGTGAAGAAAAGGCTGGGAGGGAAAGGAGGGGGGGGAAGTTGGTGAGTCGGTAGCCCCAATGAAGGCGAAAACCCAAAACCCCGGCTGCTCACCACTAATCAGGCCTTAGTCCGGGAGAAAAAATGGGAAAGATCCTTTATGCCCCCACATAACGTGATGGGCGGTTAAGCCTAGCACTACCGACCAGGGAGAAAGTGGTGAGGGGCGGGATAAGGAAGAAGGGAAGGGGCACGATTAGAGGCAATACAACATATCACGTACCAGTTAATTTACCCATCCTTACCCCTATAAAATTGTCACCTTCGTTAGTTTGATGGCACCCAAGGACTACGTGTGTATGTAGGGACTAGTGTTGACAATGAAGACTCGCGCCTTAGCCGCAGCAGTAGCTGCTCCCCATTCTGAACGAATGGGTTCAACATCAATGGCAACAGTTGTTAGTCTGGTGGAACCAGAGTTCTACGCCGTGCATATCCTTTATAGGCGTCAGATTTACGTCGTCCCAGGGGCTTAATATCGTTGATGGAAGCACATGACCATGCTGTGGCAGTAGCCGCCCTACTCCTGAATGAGTGAGTGCCAAAAGTTTTGGGTCTAGCCCGCTGTGCTGGCAGGCTGAGCTGCGGCGGTAACCACCTCAGTCCTGCTGGGGTGGCAAATCATGTGGCGGTACAAACCGAGGTCAACTACCAAACAGTGTATGGCCATCCGACACTAACCACTGGTCCCAGGAGCGGCCAATCAGCGAAAGCACCGAGTGACCTGTTGCTGCCTCACAAAAGGCCTCAGACTATAGGGCGGATAAAACCGCAAAGCGGGTACCTCATGCTACTGGACATATCGAGCTATCCCCCTAGTCATCTAACGGCCTCTATCCCATTGATCAGTATCAAAACGGAGGGTTTACAAGGACACCTGTGAAGTAGACCTGTTAATGACCCTAGCCAGTAGTACAGCGCCTGTGATGTGTTGAGACTGAGCACTAGCTCACCCACTCGGAATGCCCCCTATCAGCTAAGGAAAAAATTGTGCTGAATTATAAACTTCATAAAAAGGGGAGATGCATGTTGTGTACTAAGAGTACTTGGGCCTACATCAACAAGTATAACCTATATTAGGTATATCTTGGAGTCCCCGCGTGCAGATAAGCTTATTCCATGGGCTTTCATAATTGCTTAGCCTAAAAATTTGCCAATGTCGTTTCTAGACCTCGCAGCAATCCAAAGTAGCGGGTGCCGTAGCGGACGGCTCAAAAACATTTCCCAAACCAAAGGCCAAGAATAGCATGTTAAACTGAATTTGTGGGGAAGGGGCCCGATGTCATGACTAAGCCAAGCTTCCCCCATAGGGGACTAACCCCTTAAGTTTGAATACTAAGCTGACCCAGCACATGTGCAACCTGACTATCCCCCATGGAAGGGGCTTTCTAAGTGCTTTACGCGCTAGACATTGCTAGTGTTCATGTGATGCTATGTACCGGCAAGTACCAAGTCGGGCACTAAATAAGAGGGGGGTGGGGCGGAGGAAGACAATAACGTATCATGGTAAACCTCAGGTGCCCCCTGCCCTAACCAATGTATACAACCAACTTAACCGGCAAGCTAAGGAAAGGAAGAGTCTAAGTCACCGGTGACGAGTTATGACCTGGGAAATGCTTCCCCTGCTACCATGCATGCGCAGCTGTATGTGTAAACGAATGCAAGGCAGTGTATAACAGTATACCCTTGAAGAACCTATCCTCCAATGTTATGTAAGCGACAATTAAGTTTTGTGTTCTAGCAAATGATGTAAGCTTGCGACATGTGGTGAGTAACTAGCGTGTACTTCTGTAATGCACTCTTGGATCTATCCCTGTCAACAAAAAGCAATAATCCGTCCCCCAACCGGCAACTAGCGGGAGGACATCTGCTGACTCATGTTGCCCCGGCCCTAAAGGGGGCCTATCAATGTTCATAAAGGGGTGGACAGTATCATGTACCTGCTCCGGAAACCGAAAGCTTGATGCACCTCTGAACCTAGTGCCAAAAATCTCTACATGTTAACCGCGTGTTGGGTGCCGGATTTGGGAATGCAGCGTTGTGCTGGCAACCATCTAAAGTCATGGCACCACACTCCTTCAACCTAGAATTCCTACTAAGGCCCCCATGTGCCGGACCATGCTTTTCGCATTAACTGCCTAAATGGCTGCCGTGCATTACCAGGGAATGAAAATGTTAGCGCCCAGTACTCCTAGCTTGGGTGCCATAACTATCAACAGACACCATTAGGTGAAATCAGCCCGAGTCAGCGGAGAATATGGGTTGCAGTGCTCGGTAAGGGAAAAACCTATAAATATACTCCCTGGCTGTTGGAGTCCATGCTAAGCCTGCGGCCTCTGAACCAGGCACAGTCTTGTATACCCAGAATGTCTCGTAACCAGTGGGTATATGACATACTTGCAAGATGTAAATGCAACCAATTTGTCTATCAGCCTGAGTCAGCGGGGAATATGGGTTGCAGTGCCGGTAAGGGAAAACATACAGATATACTCCCTGGCTGTTGGGAGTCCAAGCTAAGCCTGTGACCTCTGATCTAGGCCCACTCCTGTATACCAAGAATGTCTCGAATAAGCGGCTATATGACATAGTCAAAAGATGCAAATGCATCTAACTTGTTTGCATGAAACATGCTGTCAGTGTGGCCTTACTGTATGCTTAATGGACTTGCGTATTAATGTCAATAGGAGGATGGAACAGGGGGTGCATATGTACGTGTCGGAATGGTAGCTCCCTTAGAACCCCAACTTGCTAATAGGCCAAAGTATTTAGCTGGCTAGCTGTAGTGACAGTTAGAACTTCAGTTTGTTCCATGTGAGGATAGCACTCGTGAAGATAGCGATGAATGGCCCACCTGCTGCGGTGCCTGTTTCTATGTAGGTCAAAGTCATATAAAATCGTCAGACCGCTGCATTGCGACAAGACCAACAAGCTGCTATTTCGCTACTCATCAATAGGGATGCAATTGTCATAATGTTAGTCACGGCCTAACCTGATGTCCAGATTGTGTGGGAGGGTCCTAATGAGGATTTCAGTTACCTCAGCAAGGCGGATGTGCCCGAAGTGTCCTCAACAGGTTAAGTGTGCCTTTAGGAATGACTTAAGTTGTGGAACTACCTTACATGAACCTCGTGTTGTGAAGACATGTATTTGTGGTAATCATACTCACCGGGCACGCGTCGCCGATCCTCTGCCTCTGGGGTGCGTTTGGTTACGATTGTCGGTCCAAATGTTGTTGCCGTGTACCTTCTAACCGTTGTAAAACGTCCGGAGCGCTGTCTGAAAAGCTCTCACACCGTAGCATCTGTAGTACTGAAACAGGAAACATGTTAAAATTCTGCACTTCCCTATGCAGTAGTCCCCTTGGAGGGGTATCGGGACTTGGGGAGCAGGGGAAGGAGGGGGTGCGAGGTGGAAAGGGAGGGGTGATGATACTGACCTAAAATGCGGGAGTGTGTCTGCATTGACGGGCGGGGAGGGGGGGGCGAAGAATGAATGTACAGAGCCCCCAGGATGGAAGAGAGGGGGAAGGGAGTATGGGCGAAGACTGCTATTTAATGCCTTTATTAATTTTGCTAATGTCGGGCTTGCGTACTCGGCTCCCCGCTATGGTGGTCATATTCGAAAATGACTGGAGGGAAAGGCCACTCGCTATCTTGTCTTGACTGGCAGCAAGGGAGGGGAGCCCCCGGGGGTGGGAGGGCATGGTCCTGCTGGGTTGGGGGGGAGGAGGGGGCGTTCTGCTGTGGCATCTGCTTAACCCAGGAGAGTTGTGTCCCGGGGGGGACCGCGCTAAATAGCGGGAGGCTACCAAAGAGATTCACTGGGCCATCTTCCCTAGCGTTATGCCCTAATGGCATAATAATAAAGCCTGTGCCGGGGGCAGGAGGGGCTGATGCCCTGGTGGCATTCAGTCCATGCAGGTATGGGGGCTGGAAGGCCTGCATATAATCAAAGGGGCCGGTCCTTACCCTATACTGGCTGTTACTGCTCATTGGTGGTTCAGCTAGCCAATTAGTATTCACCCACATTGGTGGTTCAGTGTCCCACGTTGCGGGATCCGCGGTCCTTGCTTGGGGGTTAGAGGGAGAACATCTCCCTCTTCCCCTTCTATTTGTTCCCCTTCCGGCAGCGGGCAACGTGGCTGCTCGCTCCAGAGCGAGTCATGCGCCGACCGGAAGTCGACGGGGACGGAGCCGCGGCAGCAATCTCTACAGCAGGTGAGGTGTTGGGGGGGGGGCATTTCTGTGCCGGCGGGCCTCCGCTGGAGGGTCTGCGAAGCGGGAGAAAAAGAGCTACCCGGGAGAGCGCGGTGGGGGACAAAAGGCAAAAGAAGGAATGCACTACAAAGAGGCCAAAAAGCTTGGGGCACCGGCAGGGATATGAGCTACAGCGGTACAAAGCAATCCAATACGATCACCATACAATGGGATGCAACCACACACTAGCCACAGAGAGGGGTACTATCTAAGGAATATATAGAAAAAAATATGTAATCACAATGGGCTAATGCAGGATACTATGAAGAGAGGGGGAGAGGGAAGGAGAGGGTGAAAAACGGAGGCGCAGAAACGAGGAAAGGCAGAGAAGGGAAGATAAAGACAGCAGGCCGGGGGCAGGGAAAAAAGGAGAAATTAATGAAACCGCAGGGAGAGCAAAGGATTACAAGGCTGAAGGGATAGGATAATCAAATGAATGCATAAGGGAAGAGGCACAGAACAATGGGGAGAGAGGGCAGGGGAGTTAAATAAAGGCAGAGCCACGAGGGAAGGCGGGGGTGCTAGATAAAAGAAAGCAGGAGCAGGAAGGGGACAGAGAAAACGAGATAAAATGAAAGAAACTCAGGAGAGGAAACGGATTAAGAGCTGAAGGGATAGGGCTACCAAGAGAACAATGCAGGGAAAAGGCAAAAAACAGTATATAATTTGATACTGTGATGCTACTGAGCCTGTCCAGTGATGTTGTCCTGTTGATTTCCAGCCGGGTAAGAAGGAATGAGCATGCCTGGACCCGGCTTATGTCCTCTCCAGGGAGCCAACACCCACCCCCATCCCATTGGACACCCACCCCCATCCACTAGGCTGGAAACTGGAGAGGGGTTAACCCTTAAGCTGCTGGTACCATTTGTTGTCCCTATCATCTTCGTTTAGGGACGTTTCGCTTATGGCTGCACTTGTTAAAGATGCTGCAGCTATGTCTGATAAAGGGCTAGATGCACATTTGTGTGAACTCTGGGAAAAGGTTGTGATGCAGTGCCCTGAAAAGGAGGACATGCTTAAAGATTTTCTACAAGCTGCTATAGCCCAGCAATCTGCCATAAATCAACAACAGTTAAAAGTTGAGGAGTCCCTGAGGCAACAAAACCTAAGCCTAGAAGCTTTGGTACAATCTTCTCTGGCTCAGCAAGAAATTAACAGGGTAATAACTGCAGCTCAGCAGGCAGCTATTGCAAACTTTTTTTGACCGGCCTGGGGGACACATGCCCCCCTGCCCACCGGGCCAGCCCGCCCCTGGTCCTACACATGAGCGAGGGCCTCCATAACTGTATTAGCTAGAAGCCAGACGGCTAGGATTTTATTTGTGTTTTGTTTCTGTTTATAAGCTGGTGAATAAACTGGCTGTGGCTGTTATCTCGAAACTTCTGGACTTGTGTGTCTTACTGCTGCTGTTCTCCCAGGAGATGATACCTGTTCCCCTGGTTATACTACATATGGTGGAGAATTGGCTTGCAAAGATCTGCGCAGATCAAATATAGCAGCAGTCTTGGAGAAACCAGCTCTGTGTGTGTGCTTGGAAAGTTTAAAGGGGACAGACACCGTTGAGAAATATATGCATGTCTTGCCATGTGGAGAAAAGCAGCTAAAAATTGGAATGTTTATGCACAGCAACAGTGGGAAAAAGAGAACCACTTAGATGTGAGTAATAAATCCTACTGGGAAATACTGTTCAAACAGATTTGCTGCATATATGAAGAATTGAGAAGAGTTAAATGTTGTAAGTGAAAACTGCCTTTTTGTGTTGGAAAAACAGAAGTGTATGCAAAGACCGGTGAGAGGCAAAGAAATCAAGTGTTTCATGGACTGTGTCTGTTAATTGCTCTAAGGCAGAGTCAATACAAATTTGTTTGTGAAGCCATTCTCCATGTTTACAAAGATGGATTAGTGAAACCATTGCATTATAGTTGATGTGGTTTATCTCAATGCCCAAGGGGCTTACACAAAGAGCAGCAAGAAGTCTCAGAAAAATGAGCACCTTATTGGCACATACTAAAATGTTTTCTGCAATGCAAAGACTGAGTTTTATTAAATTGATGGAAAGCATGTGTGTTCATTAAGACTGGGAAGAAAACCCACGTATGTGCTGAAGTTATATCTGCAAAACACAAGTTGGTGTGGCAGGTTTCTGTGCATAAACAAGAGACTTTAAAGAGAAAAGTTTTTTGAGAATCTTTGTCAGTGTAAAGAAGATGTTTTCTGTGTTGAAACAACAGAAGTGTGCAAATGTGTTTGCAAAACCATTGAGCAGAAGTTAATGGAGAAGAAAAGAAAGGTTTGTGATATATGCTGGGTGTTGTAGTACCACACCTCTTAAGTCAAGTGAGGTGTTCCTTCTATAAAGAAAATGCTTTGTTCGTATAAGATAAAATTGGCTGCTTCTCAAGCTATGATAGGCAAGAAAAAGCAGAAGCCTACTGTCTCAACCCAAAAAGAGCGCATACAGGTGTGTCAAAGTGTCAATATGGAGAGAGACAAAAATCAGAATTTGGAGCACCGTTGTGTGGCGGTAGTTTATGACCCTCATCATAGTACTAGGTTAAAAGAGGAGGATGTTTCTGATAAAGACTTACTACAAACTGTTACGGCTCAGCAGACAGCCATTAGGCAACCACAGTTACAAGATGCTGCAGTTATGTCTGATAAAGGGCTAGATGCACATTTGTGTGAACTCTGGGAAAAGGCTGTGATGCAGTGCCCTGAAAAGGAGGACATGCTTAAAGATTTTCTACAAGCTGCTATAGCTCAGCAATTCGCCATAAATCAACAACAGTTAAAAGTTGAGGAGTCCCTGAGGCAACAAAACCTAGGCCTAGAAGCATTGGTACAATCTTCTCTAGCTCTGCAAGAAACTAACAGGGTAATTACTGCAGCTCAGCAGGAAGCTACCAGGGTAATTACTGCAGTTCAGCAGGAAGCTACCAGAGTACAGCAGGCAGATATTGCAGCTCAGCAGGAAACTAACAAGGTAATTACTGCAGCTCAGCAGGAAGCTACCAGGGTACAGCAGGCAGCTATTGCAGCTCAGCAGGAAACTAACAGGCTACAGAAGATAGCCAATACACAGGCAATACTGTGTGCACTACTGTTAGGTGTACACAGTTCTGCCTTCACGAGTAGTACATGGTGAAGCGGGACATACCTCCCAACTGTCCTAAGCGAAACAGTCACCCAAATTTAGGACTGCCCCACTAGATTCAGGACAGTTGGCAGACTGTCCTGCTCTCTCCTACCTGTTCTTGTCACTGTCACCACTTGTGGCTGCAATTTTCTTTAGCTCATTTGCTGCTTGTCTGGATCCTGGAATAATGGAGGCCCTATTTGGAGAAAAAAATGGGTATATGAAATTTAGAAAACTCTAACGAATAATAGTATTTACATTTGATAAATAGACCTATTTCCCTTCAGCTAACGCTGACATTAAATTTAATAGTATTCCCATTTAATAAATAAACCGATTTCCCGATCTCCAAACAGCCCCAGCAATAAATTAAATAGCATTTACGTTTTAATAAATATAACCATTTCCCACAACCATCCCAGGCATTAAATAATTCATAATCACTTGAAATAAATAGACCTCATTTCCCCCAAACAGCGCTACATTCAAGTAATAGATCACAAACCACTCCAGCAATAAATTAAAGGTCCAATCACACCATCTTAACTTCATAGGCCCCACTATTAAATTAAATTGCCCCACCATCAACACAAATAAAATAGCAATACACACACACTACACTGGCCCCTCACTCACACACACAGTATATATGCCCCTCTCAAACACACAGTATATATGCCCCTCACACACACACACACACACAGTATATATGCCCCTCACACACACAGTATATATGCCCCTATCACACACACTAGGCCCCACTATTAAATTAAATTGCCCCACCATCAACACCAATAAAATAGCAATACACACACACACACAATACACTCCCCACACACACACTACACTGGCCCCTCACTCACACACACTACACTGGCCCCTCACTCACACACAGTATATATGCCCCACACACACACACAGTATATATACCCTTCACACACACACACACACACACAGTATATTGCCACACACACATAGTATATATGCCCCTCTCACACACACACACACACAGTATATATGCCCCTCTCACACACACACAGTATATATGCCCCTCTCACACGCACACATAGTATATATGCCCCTCTCACACACACACAGTATATTGCCCCTCACACACACTATTAATATACCCCTCCACCGCACTTACCTTTCTCCATCTGTGCCGCGCGCTCTGCACTTCTCATTCTTCCGACATGGGACAGCACAAATCACACGGTGCGTGTCCCATGTGACAGAGGAATTCTCAGTGATAGGCAGAATGCTTGGCCTATCACTGAGCGGGAGGGGGGGCCGGCCCAAAACAAACTTTTTTTGACCGGCCCGGGGGACACATGCCCCCCTGCCAACTGGGCCAGCCCGCTCCTGGTCCTACAAATGAGCGAGGGCCTCCATAACTGTATTAGCTAGAAGCCAGACGGCTAGGATTTTATTTGTGTTTTGTTTCTGTTTATAAGCTGGTGAATAAACTGGCTGTGGCTGTTATCCCGAAACTTCTGGTCTTGTGTGTCTTACTGCTGCTGTTCACCCAGGAGATGATACCTGTTCCCCTGATTATACTACAATATATATATATATATATATATATATATATATATATATATATATATATATATATATGTTACAACTACTTACAGCTGCCTGTCTCTACTCCAATCCAGTGATCTCCTTCTGGAAAGCTGGTTAGGTCCACAAAGATGTGAAGGTATGATGTCTGGATGTAATGTATATATTAATATTAGTACAGGTACTTGTAAATTGTACAAGCACCTCTGTATAAAACGCATGTAAAATAACCCCATTGGGTATAAGGCTATAAGCATTGACACATCCTGCATTAAATCACCTACAGCCCACAGTATGACACTTACAGCTCTCCCAGAGGGGCTCACCTAGGTTGTCTGCATAAGACAAATCATTGCTTCCACAAACTAAAATACTGTACATTAAAACAATCATCAAAAGCCCACATTAAAATGGGTATTGACACCACACATTAAAATTAGCATTGAAACCGCTCATTAAAACTATCATCATCATTAACATTTTTTTATATAGCGCCAGCAAATTCCATAGCGCTTTACAATTGGGAACAAACATTGATAAGACAATACTGGGTAATACATAGAGACAGAGAGGTAAGCTTACAATCTACAGGAACTAGCATTGATACCGTACATTAAAACTATCATTGATAACACACATTAAAAATTGCATTGATAATGCACATTAAAACTAGCAATGATACCGCAAATTAAAAATACCATTGATAATGCACATTGGGGCACATTTATCAATCTTCTCATAAAGTGAAAAATAGTTTTCAATCCTTATCGCATTGATAAGGATTGAACTATTTCTCAAATTTTTGAAAACGGAACACAGAAACAGCAGTTCCGATAAACTGCTGTTTCTGTGATAAAAAAAACCATACTTACCATGCCTCTTCTGAATGCGCTGTCTCCGGATATCCTCCAGGTCTTCTTCGCTCCTCTTCATACATCAATTGCGCATGTGCAGTTCGAAGAAAGATCTCCACTCTGTCTCTGCAACTACGCAGAGAGCGAGTGGTGAGTGACAGTGAGGGATCCCTCCACACATACGCTGTCTAGCTCTGCTCTTCGGAGCAGAGCTGACAGCACTCAAATTTTTAATTTATGATAATGTACGCCAGCTCCAATTCTGGAACTTGTTAGATTGTGGCCGGGAGCAGTCACCATACTGTAGAATGGTGACTGCTCTCAAAAACGAAAAGGAATGCAAAGCAGTAGATATCCACGATATCTGCTGCGATGCACCCTTCTTAAATATGCGGGACACACAGAGAGACGTGTTTTTAACGGTAAGTGTTCGATAGTGCACTATCATTATTTGTTAAATATGCCCCATTAAATCTAGCAATGATACCGCACATTACCACCAATTTTGACTATATATGTATATATATATATATATATATATATATATATATATACACATATATATATATATATATATATATACACAAGTTAACCCGTGCATGATACTCATGCATTCTAGTCAAATCAAGCTACTTAAGGTGTTAAAAAGGTTCTTGTCATGTATTTGGGCCTAGCCCAGGCCTCCTCAGGGGAAGAGCGTTACTTCCCGACGCATGCACCCTTTTTAACATGGTTTTGTCCACATGTCACCACCTCATCATTTTTCTCCATCACCTCATCCTTCATCTTCATCGCCACATCCTTCATCAAGCTACTTAAGGTGTTAAAAACTCCCCACTGTCACCCCCGGCAACCACCAACCACTCCCAACTGTCACTTCTCCTTCAAGAAATATATAGGTCAGTGTATAACTCTGCCCAGCAGGTGGCGCTGCAGCTTGGTTTTTTTTCCCCACACACGCCACTAGGCATTTATATAGTAGATATATATATATGTGTGTGTAGCTATGTATATATGTGCATGTATATGTGTGTGTGTATATATATATATATATATATATATATATATATATATATAATCTATATCATGCAGGACCCTCTATTTTATTAATCATTATTAAAGTAATTGAAGCCTACCACTTATATTAAAGCTTCAATTAGATACCATAAATATGTGTATGTATATATATATATATATATATATATATATATATATGTATATATATACATATGTACTACAATTTTATTCAAACTGTAATATAAGTGGATGGCTTCAGTAATTGCTTTACTAATGAATAATAAAATAGAATCTGCCACTCTGGCATTGGCTCTACCAGTCTAATATTAATGTTCAATGTATATTTATTGAAACATAACTGATAAAATAATCATAAAATAATCAGTTGCTGTCAGACAGCAACTGACAGCAGGTAAGGTCATGCGGGCGGCCGGGGGTTCTCGGAGAGAGGGGAGCCCGGGGCATGTGCCCCCCCCCCCCTTAATCAGGCCATGGTTACACTGCTAGTCAATGTTGATATAACAGTAGGCACAATACAAGTTTATCTTAATCATGGTTTCTGGCTTAGAGGGGCAAAATTTATTATTAATTTTCTTACGGGGACCAAATTGTTTTAAGAATAAATTAGTGGGCTATATTTTCTTTAATGATTATATGTATGGGATTTTTTTATTTTTTTATATCACAGTGGCTTACTCATACTTGCCAACTCTCCTGGAATGTCTGGGAGACTCCCGCATTTTGCGAGTCTCCCGAATTCTGCCCACTTCACTAGGAAGTGCCCCGCCCACCGCTGTCAAATGACGCGATTGCGTCATGTTGTCACAGGGGGCGGGGCCGAAATGACGCGATTTTGGCCGCCCCGCTCCCTTTACGCCCACCTCCACTGGCTGGCTCCCGGAAGAGAGCTGAAGAAAGTCGGTAAGTATGGGCTTACTATTTCACTACCTGTGGGGCAATAATTGTTTTTCTGGTGTGGCAACACTTAATATTTCCAGATGGGGACACCATTTAAAGTACATATTTGTGGCACTACAAGTGGCAGCATGCCCTTGTGCTCATGTACCTGTTGCCACAACCATGATTAAGTGAAACTTGTATTGTGCCTCCTGTTATATTAACATCGGCCAGATAGCTCTAACAGAATTTTTTATTTCTGTTTAATCTTTGGCGAGTTTGACTAAAACACGGGCCGCATAGGCGTTTTAAAATTTACACAAATTGCCAGATTGGCTTTTGGAATGTCAAAATCGCAGGTTAGTACATATGGTGACTTTGCACATAAAATTGTCAGCGATCTCTAGCAATTTGGTGCAATTTCAAATCGCTAAAAAAAATCGCAGCTTGATACATATACCCCCAGAAGACATAAACGTGGATGCAACCAAAGTGTTAATAAAATAATTTTATTTGAAATCTTGAAACTAGCTGCCCATTAGAGGGAGCTGAAACACAACTGGGTTTTGACATATATCATGCCAGCCACGATAAAGCACAGGCAGGGGAGAGTTAAGAACTTAGGGGCACATTTATCATTTAACGTTGAAATAGAGAAATGGTTATCAATCCTTATCGGACGGATAAGTATTGATTCTTTTCTCAAATTTATCAGAACCGGAGTACAGAAACAGCAGTCCCGATAATCTGCTGTTTCTGTGAAAAAAAAAATCATACTTACCTGCCTCTTCGGAAGCGCTGTCTTCGGGTCTTCTCCTTACTCTTCAATTGCGCATGTCCAGTAGAACTGGACATGCGCACACAGATCCCCTCTCTGTCTCTGCAACGATAGTTGCAGAGAGAGAGCTGTGAGCAGGGCCGGACTGGGACTAAAAATCAGCCCTGGCATTTGAAGCATACAGGCCCACCTCTGTTGGTGACGCTGCGCAGCGGCGATGGCGCAAAGGGCGTGGCCACATTATGTTGGAGGCGTGGTCGACATGGGGCATTGATATATACATTATAATAAAACATTACATTTATCAGGCCCTCCCCACCCACATCACGCCACCCCCACCCCAGAAACACATTACAACACCCTAGTCCACTGTACTTATCTACGCTTCTGACACTCATCAGGATGAGAACTTCCTGTAGAGTGAGCAGGGAAGCTCTGAGTCTCACAAGATTAATAAATCTCATGAGAGTTAGAGCTCCTCGGCTTGCTCTGCAGGCTGTGTCCTGTCCGGGGACTGGGAGCAACTATCAGATTCCTCCTACTAACCAGAGCTGGATTAAGGCTTGGGGGGAAAGGGGGGGGGGGTCCTAGGCACTTAAGACAGGGGGGGCTCCTATATGTAATATGGTTACTAGACACATTTTCAACAAATACACACGCAATACCGTGAGCACTACTGTTAGGTGCACACAGTTCTGCCTTCACAAGCAGTACAATGTGAAGCAGGACATACCTTGCAGTCATACCAAATCCTGACTAAGCGATACAGTCACCCACTAAATTCAGGACAGTTGGCAGACTGTCCTGCTCTCTCCTACCTGACTTGTGGCTGCTGGTGTCTTTAGATCAGTTGCTGCTTGTCTGGATCCTGGAATATTGGGGGCCCTATTTGGAAAAAAAAGGGTACATGAAATTTAGAAAACTCCAAGCAGCACCGCTGTTAAATCAATATAGCACCCACGTTTTAAAATTAGGCCTCACTACAGCCCCAACATCAAAATAATAGTATTCACATTTAATAAATAAACATATTACCCTCCCTGCAAACAGCCCCTTCATCACCACCATACTGTGCCCCCTTATGATCACACTGCACCCTCCATGCTACTTTTACCCCCTTCATCACATTCTGCCATGCTGCTTTTGCCCCTCTTCATCCTCCTGTGCCTTTTATCTCCCCCCTTTCTTCATCACCCAGTCCCTTTTACCCCCCCCCCCTTTCTTCATTCCTCTGTGGCTTTTCTCCCTTATTTCCCCTGTGGCTTTTCTCCCTTTATTCACCTGTGCCTTTTCTCCCCTGTGGCTTTTGTCCCTTTATTCCCCTGTGGCTTTTGTCCCTTTATTCCCCTATGGCTTTTGTCCCTTTATTCCCCTGTGGCTTTTCTCCTTTTATTCACCTTTGGCTTTTCTCCTTTTATTCCCCTGTGGCTTTTCTCCTTTTATTCCCCTGTGGCTTTTCTCCTTTTATTCCCCTGTGGCTTTTCTCCCTGTGGCTTTTCTCCCTTTATTCCCCTGTGGCTTTTCTCCTTTTATTCCCTTGTGGCTTTTCTCCCTGTATTTCCCTGTGGCTTTTCTCCCTTTATTCCCCTGTGGCTTTTGTCCCTTTATTCCCCTGTGGCTTTTGTCCCTTTATTCCCCTGTGGCTTTTGTCCCTTTATTCCCCTGTGGCTTTTCTCCTTTTATTCACCTTTGGCTTTTCTCCTTTTATTCCCCTGTGGCTTTTCTCCTTTTATTCCCCTGTGGCTTTTCTCCTTTTATTCCCCTGTGGCTTTTCTCCCTGTGGCTTTTCTCCCTTTATTCCCCTGTGGCTTTTCTCCTTTTATTCCCCTGTGGCTTTTCTCCCTGTATTTCCCTGTGGCTTTTCTCCCTTTATTCCCCTGTGGCTTTTCTCCTTTTATTCCCCTGTGGCTTTTCTCCCTGTATTTCCCTGTGGCTTTTCTCCCTTTATTCCCCTGTGGCTTTTCTCCCTTTATTCCCCTGTGGCTTTTCTCCCTGTATTCCTGTGTGATCTTTCTCCCTGTATTCCTGTGTGCCTCTCTTCGCTTCTACTCTCTTTTACTTACCTCTGTATTTCTTCTCTTTTCTGTCTTCTCTCCTTTCTTCTTTCTTCCGGGCGCCGCTCCTCACTGAATGACGGGCGTGACGTGATGACGTCACACCCGACATTCAGTGCAAACAAAAGAGGGGGGGAGGGTGGACGCCAGTGCCGCGATCATGTGAGTATTTGTATACTCACATGATCGCGGCGCCGGAGCCGCCCGCCCCCCTCCTTTGCTAATAGAAAAAGAAAAGACTTTGAAAAAAAATAAAAAAATTTAAGTGAGTGCGGGGGGCTGCGGCGCCGCGAACATGTGAGTATACAAATACTCACATGACCGCTGCGCAGGGTACTGGACCGGCCCACACAGCCATCGGCCCTTCTGGCAAATGCCAGAAGTGCCAGATGGCCAGTCCGTCCCTGGCTGTGAGTGACAGGGAGGGATCATGTGATCCCTCCACACATGCGCTGTCCAGCTCTGCTCTCCGGAGCAGAGCTGACAGCATTAGATTTCCTCATGCTGGCGTACATTAACACGACAAGTTCCCGAAAAAAATGTTTTTTCGGGACTTGTTAGATTGCGGCCAGGAGCAGTCACCATTCTGTTGAATGGTGACTGCTCCCAAAAACGAAGAGGAGTGCAAAGCAGCAGATATCCATGATATCTGGTGCGATGCCCCCTTAATAAATTTGCGGAGGACACTGTGGGACCTTAATTATCCGTTAAAAGCACTATCGTGCTTTATTAAATATGCCCCATAGAATTGTATGCGACATCCTTTCGTTGCATACAGTGGGAAGCAATGGTAGTGAGCTTCCTCACCCAATTAGAACAGCTCCATGTAATTTTCTCAATAATATTATAGCGGACTAACGAAGTATAATATAAATGATTAATTTTATTATAAAAGTTACAAACAGATGAAACGTGTCAAACGACTCGTCATCTGATAATCCTATGAGACCTGTATTACATTTAGGCAAAGCAAACAGTGCGCCGCAAAGCATGTCGGTGGCAAATTTATCCCCACCCCTCCTGATTACGGGGAATTGTGCGACCAGGACGTATTGCTAATATGGAGTGTTAACTTCAATGGGAAACCATATAACCGAGAGATAAGATTCATGATATCGTTGGTTTTCAAACTGTTTATCTAATTGGTGAGGTGAGTTCATACGCTTCTCTGTACGTGTGCAGTGCGTTTTACAATGACAGCGAAACATATTCGTCTGGGTTAAATATTGCAAATGTCATTCTAAGTAGGGTGTAAAGGGAATAATACAGATGTTTGCGCATGTTAACAGTTGCGTCATTTATGCTTCGATACAGAATTATTTTTAGTGATCACGTCCACCGTTGGCATCATCCTAAAACCATTTATGCTACTTATTTCATTCACGTCTTGCTGTTAAAAAAAGGTTAGCACATTTACTAAATATTTATTACTACCAATTATATACGGTGTAGTCAGACGTGTCGATTTGGCTTTGGTATGGGTAACTGTTTCCTAATAATTTGTTGCAGTTATAATAATGTAGTAATTGTAAAATCTGAGAATTAGGCTTTCTCCATCTGTGGGACTGTACTAATGTAAACTACAGTGTTGTTTTATGGTGTATATTTCTCCATAGGTTGTTCTTGGTTAAACTATTTGATTATTTATGCTTACATCTCACATGGGGAAATTAAATTCTGAGCAAAGTGCCTTGCTTGTCTGTACACCTGGCAGAGGCGTGAGCAAAAATGAGTGTAATTGAGAACTATTTTACAGGCGTGATGAACGTAGCGGGGCCTGGAATTGAATTTCTCCCCCTGCATTCGGCACGTATAATAGACAAAAGAGGCACTTCGCTCTTAATTGAATCTCCCTTATAGATGTGTGAGCAAAAATGAGAGAAGATTTCAGAACCACTTGAGGTTCTGACTGTACATTGCTTGATTTTGAGTCTGCCCCTTAAAATGTTAAGAGATTGATACTGTGGAGAACTGTATAACAGAAGTCTACATGCTAGTTCTGCAGAATTCAGGATGCTCTTAGGATAATTGCACGTGGACAGTTTTGATCCCTCCTGTGGTATTTTTTTTTTTTTTTTTTAAATCTCTGGTAAATGTAGAACACAGAGGGTGGAGGACACACTACTCTCTTCTGTCCATCATGTTGAGAAGTCAATCTTGACTGTAGCAGTGTGATCGGTTATCTGTTTTTTTTGCATTTGTCCGCCCCCCCCCCATTCTCCCTGCATGTAATATGGGGAAAAAATAAATAAAACACACAGCAAATGTGTATCAATACCCCTTGTGTGCACTTAAAGTGGATGCATCCATTTTGCCGGCTCAAACAAAATGCAGACTGTCTATTTTCTCGAAACTAGTGACATAATTGAGCCACAGTCTAATATTCATATTGATGGGTTAAATTCATATGAATATTGGTTCAGACTTACAACTTCACCTCACAGACCACAAGCTGGTTACATATGTTAAGTTTTAGATATTTTGCATGATCACTAAACTTCAGATCTGTCCAATATGGTCACTTGCATGGGATTCCAAATTGGAAGGATACAGTCATGTGTCAGTCTGTCTGCATGACCAAATACCATGAAGTCAGATGGGTACTGTTTATTTTACCATTCTCCTTTCTGCCAACATAGAACTCATAAACTTGCAAAAGTTACCTAGTCATGCCTAGCTATCAAAGCTACATAGTTGTGTCGTTGAAGAAAGACTTGTGTCAATTAGGTTCAACCTCCTATAAATCCCCAATGTATTTATCCAGAGGAAGGCAAAACAAACCTAAGGAGGTAACCTGCCAATTTTACCTCACAGAGTGAAAACAAATATTTCCTTAAAACCCACATGGCAGGATTTAATATAAATCTAAAAGTACAGTCCATAATCACATAATACAGGCCAAGCGGAGTGCACCTATCAGATACAATACGCACTGACCAGGCAATATCATGCATCATAAAGTCAGTATGCTAACTTGTTTTTTTGATGGTATTGGCTAAAGAGATATACACTTTAAATCAATGGACTCCACCTTCTTCAGTTATTGCCAGTCATTCTGTACTAATGTACCCAATACATACTGAAATAACATCTATGTACTTTTTGGATAAATGTCAGACTCCATTACACATGTATACTGACAAGATACAGTATAGCTTGCAAGGTATCAAGTGACACATTATAAGATCCAGAATTGAACATACCCCAGTAGTGCGTAATGCTTTTCTACAGTATGCTGCCTTGGCGGTATAAGAAGTGATACAATGCTATTAGTTCACTGGATTCATCAATGAATATACCAACAAGGTGATATGGATAAGGACTGTGAGGGTGATATTTATATCTGGGGCGCACAGGTTCCCTAGAGATGTACACAAATTAGCAGCTCAAAGACTTCAATTTTTACTTCTGACCAACATATACCTCTGTCTATTATAAAGATCCATACGGCAGTCATTGATGTTTAGGATTATGTACTTTAATAATCATGGCCTACCAATCAATAGACAATTACTACCAGTACATAGCAGCTTATCAGCCAGCTTACTTACAGATTGAGCATAGTTACTGTTTGACAACCATACATGAGGGACACTAATTTGACATGCAACAATCCGCGGAGGCACCTCGCGCCGATGTTATGGCTGTAATCTCCGCTCATTTTTCTTTGTATTTTTCCTTGCACCCCATAGAGGTACGAGGAAAGATGATTGGAGATTTCTATCATAATTGCCAGCAATGTGCACAGTGCGGTGTCCATCGCCGGCAATTGAATCTCCCCATGTGTTCAAGATCACTATTGACCAAAAGGATTACGCAGGAGGAACCCTATGTCCCTTGTCAGTCTAGACATTCAGAGATCCTTCATTTGCATAAAAATCTAGGAGGAAGGATTTTTTATTGTAAACTGAAACATGTTAGATGAGTTCTTGCACAATTTCTACAAGATACTATCCGCTACTCTAAAATCCTGTGTTTTGGAGTGGAAAACATGGACTATTTTTCTTTCATCGAGTACTTTGCTGCTTTAAGCGATCACTCCTTTCTGGAATTTGTATATATGCCATTTTAACCTGTGTGTATATAGTAATACTAATAAACAGATTGCATTTACCTCAACTAATTCCCAGATTAACTTTTACATGCGTACTCGCTCACATGAAAGCACAGAAATAGTACCAGTGGAACAGCAGCTGTCCCAGAACATCGATCCCAGCGTGAGTATAATTTTTCCTCAAGCTACAAGTCACTGACACATTGGATAAGACATTTATCCTTCTCTTTTTTGGCTTTTTTTGAGGTATTAAACTGCTGGAAATAGTGGACAAGCTACAGAATACTTTTATCTATCCAAGTGTGGACAAAGTAACATGATTTTCTGAATTGTTTAATCCTTAACATATCAAGTCGGAAGATTAAACTGTTTTGAATACCGTTTAAGACTTCAATTTTATCCAACCAATCTCTAAGGAACATTTATTTATTCATTGGACTAATTGGAGGCACTGACAAATAGACATTTAACTGCTAGCTATCTTGTATACATGCCGTTTGGACAATCTAGCTTTAAGCAGCTCCTGAGCATTTTATTTCATCACTACACCTAAAATGGAAAATTAGAGCGCAGATATCATTTTCTTATCATTATACATGGCAATTGGGCGAAGTCTGATTCAATCATCACAATTGTTTAATATGCATGTTATAACCATTGATACCATTGCCTGTAAGAAAGGCATCAAATGGATTACAAAAAAAAGCAAAAACATCTGCCATTACTAGGTGTGTCGGTTGTGAATTCCATCAATACCCTCACAGTGTATAGTCCCTTTTTGTTCAATCTTAGTGGATGGCTCCCTACTTCTCATCAGTGCTTTGCCGAGTCAAAAAAGCTTGTCAGGCAAATCCTTATATTATTCTTAAATATATTTTGCTGCTTATTATGTATCCTAAGGACTTTTTCAAAAGTACATAAGCCCAATTAGTCAAATTTTTTATTATAATTTGACCCCTTCATTTGCTTTACTATGAAAATAGTTTATCTCTTATACTTTATTACCTCTTGAAGCAGCTGTCTAGCATGGTGTGCACCTATTCACCTTGCAGTTTACAAGCTAAATTATTTTGCCTCTGTAATATCTTCACATGAACTCCATTAAATGTATAGATAGTACAATAGTTAGGACCAAAATCCATGATCATACATTTTCTACATTGGACCTTCTCTATCATTTTTCAGTTAGTTGCTTGTTTTGTGTTAACTTTATAAGGGTTATTGTCATCTGAAAATATGGTTTCTTCCTTCCTTAATCTTTCCACTGTGTTTTAGTGGTTCAATGTGCAAAATATTCTAAATACTCTAGTAAAGAGAATATTTAGCACTTGCCTGTCCTTCGTTAGGTTTTTGTTGGTAGAGCTGTAGTGAGTTCTCAAAATACAGCTGGCCCCCTCCGTCAATTCACAATTCTGACATGAGGTGTGTGTATGTATGTATGTATGTATGTATGTATGTGTGTGTGTGTGTATGTGTATATATATATATATATATATATATATATATATATATATATATATATATATATATATATATATATATATATATATAGTGTGTGTGTACACATACATGCTGGTTTCAGACCTCATCTTACAGAGAGTTCTGAAACCAGCAGAGCCTGAGGACCATAGGAACAAATTGGAGAGGCAGTGAAGCCCCTCCTACTGCGGTTAGAGAGGGCGCATTTGGGATACAGAAAGGGAATGGTGGCAAAGTAAGCCCAGCCGGTTCCCAGCAACAACAGACAGGGTGGCATAAACAGTGCATCCTGTCACCCTCGGTTATTGTGGCCTTTTGAATAAGTTACTAGCAACAAAATTTACATCTTTCTAGCTTTAAGCAACTATCTTCAAAATATGTCTCACTGGCCCTGTGCTTATCTTTTTAGCTCAAAGGATTGTCTGTTTCATTTGCATAACTACTTCATACAATTCCTCAGGGGCAGCACGGTGGCGTAGTGGTAGCACCTCTGCCTCACAGCACTGGGGTCATAAGTTCAATTCCCGACCATGGCCTTATCTGTGTGGAGTTTGTTCTCCCTGTGTTTGCGTGGGTTTCCTCCGGGTGCTCCGGTTTCCTCCCACACTCCAAAAACATACTAGTAGGTTACTTGGCTACTATCAAAATTGACCCTAGTCTGTACCTGTGTGTGTGTGTGTCTATACCAGGGAATTTAGACTGTGCGCTCCAGTGGGGCAGGGACAGATGTGAATGAGTTCTCTGCTGCGCTGCGGAATCAGTGGCGCTATATAAATAAATGGTGATGATGATGATGCCTCTCACAGGCTCTTTCTGTAACCTTGTAACAGACATCTTGCTTACTTAAGCAAAAGTAAAATACAACATAAAAATGGATAGATAACTTTTATTATGTATCAAAATTCACTCGGCTCAGTGACCTTTGATGTGTTTTTCCAGCTAAGATTTCCTGAGTCAAAATAGTGCAATCAAGCTGGTCAATTTCAGCAACATGTAATTAAAGAAATCTATCATCTGTCTCTTTGAGTGGTCAATCTTATGACTGCCAGATAAGTGTTCATAAAATTTAGCAAATTCTTCAGCCATACTCTGAGGATCAGATGTTATGGAACCATCAACCAGACTATACCCCAACCTCCAATTCCAATCAAGTGCTCCCACCCCACCCTCTATTAAGTTAACTTATTCCTCCTGCTCTACGTGCCTGATAAACTTTTTTCCCACCACACCTATCGTCTCCATTTGTTATCTGTCCCTCTGGTATTTTAGCTCTCACTAGCAGCACTCTTCCTTCCATCACCTCTTTATCCTCTTGGGGAGGTTTCTTTATGTTTTGCATCTTCTGATGTAATTGCTATTTTTCCACATTACATACTAATGCAATTGTTTGTTCTCCACCTACTGTATGACCGAATGGGCTAACTTCGCCACCTGATCTGAAGATTGAAGTAATGTTGTTCCTGCACAGTTTATGTGGGTTTCTTTGTCACTGTCAGTAACCGACTGTTACTAACCACTCCTACTGGTGTCACCGTACCATCAGACACTCGCTGACTGCAAATGCTAATTGTGCAATAACTGTAGGAGAAGTCGGCTGTCACCACCAGGCTCCTTCAAAAGCACCTAGAACCGCCTCTGTGTAGCTGGTATAGATGTTGCAGTACCTCTGCTGTGGGCAGAGCGCTGACACAGACATGGAGTTCGACACAGGACAGCCAGGGAACGGATTAGAGTATAAGCTGTTATCTGTTGGTCACAGGATACATCAGATAATAGTCTCGAGCAGAATCTTGAAGCAGTGATGTTTTATTGCTCAATAGTCCTGATAAGGACCTTTCCACACTAGTTTAGTGGTACTAGTGATCGTCCAGATGGAATAGTCCATAACCTGGTCAAACAGGGCTCTTTTCATACAGATTCTGACACACATGTTGGCAGAGGGTAATCCAGCCCCCTTCTGAGCTGCTACCACAATGTCTGAGATATTACATTGATTGTTTACCATCAGAATGTAATATTTTCTCTATCTTGCATTGAACACAATTTAACTTCAGTTCACATCAATCTGTGATTTTCTAAATTACTTGCTGGTTGCATTATTCAGAATGGTTTTAAGATACAGGATGAAAAACTACACAGGAAAGAAAGGTAATGACCTCCTGCTCTGCATTCAGACTAGAAAGATATGTTGGTCACTTCTGAGATGTAAAAACTTTATTAGCATGATTTCCTTGCCTTCAGAAGTTCGAAAAGCAAATTTCCTCCTACATGGCATACTGTGCCCCTAATTGAAATAAATATCTACAATAAGTTATTTCTACGTGATCCAGCCACAATATGTATTTGTATGATGTGGCTAGTGGAGTTTTTATTTGTATTGCGGACTGTACAGCACCCTCCTCAATAGTTGTAAACTTAAATGACCATTCAGCTAGTTTGTTGGAAATAACATTAAAAGTCAGTGTTACATGTGTTGGCAGTGTATAGGTTAATCATGAGACACCGGAAACATTAAATGTGGTCAAACTTGAAATTGGTGTCCTTGAGAAAACAATTTACTGGCTCAGTCCTGTACTGATTCTAGGATACTCTGAAACAGATATTTTGTGTTTCACATAATTATCTAGTAGTCTTCAATCTGTGCATGTGCAGATTAATGTTTGAACACAGCTTGTTTTAGAACATTCTATGCATCAACTTTGAAATAAAATGTCTAGCAAAAGCAGAAGGCATTCAGGTGGTAACATCTAATATCTGTGAGTTCTTTCTTTGTCAAAAGCTTAGCATCCTGCCTGGGTAAGTTGAAACATTCCACTGCTGCCATGCCATCTAGTTTTGGCTGTTGGTCTTGGATTTTTTTTTTTTTTTATAATTTACTTTTCTTAAACCTTCTGTAAATGCAGATGCTTGCACTTTCAGAAACAGACAAAATCATGTGATTTCACAATGCTACTAAGCCACTAAGTCTGCTAATGCTGACTTAGTGGCTGGAATCCAAAGGTGGTGGTTTCACATCAATGAACCTGTGGCTTTCACTGACAGTGGTTACTAATATTATTATTATTATTATTATTATTATTATTATTATTATTATTATTATTATTATTATTAATAATAATTTATTATAAATTATTATGATAAATGATTATTATTATAAATAATAATAATTATTATAAATAATTATTATAATTATTATAATTATAAATAACAATAATAGAACCTGATTATTACAATCAGGCCAGATATTTAAGGATGACTGGTAGACTTTAAAAGCATGTTTCCTTCTTTTACATCTCTTTAGCTCATTGACTGGTCAAAGACTTTTTTTTTTTTTTTTATAGTTATTTTTCTCTTTCTTTTTTTTTTTTCTTTTTCTTTTCAGGTATATATGTATTTGGATGACATCTTTTACGAGTTCATCTTGACTGTCACCTAATGCTGAGGTGAGGTTTTGACTATTGCATGGAAAAACGTATTTTAAGTATCAAGTAGTGCTTGGTGGTAAAGGTAGATCTCTAAATGATCTCCAAAAAAGGTCAGTATGAATTTGACATTACATACTGTAGGTTGTCTTGAGTCCCAGTTTAGATACATTTATGCAGAACATATTTAAGGTAAGTGTACACTATATTTAAAGAGACCTTATATCCACTTTGTTCATTTAAATGTCAATTATATATAATGTTATACAGTATTCTGCACAGCTAAAAATGTTTTGCACCATTTAAACCATTTGGTCAGTGGCCCTCCCAACCCTTTGTTTTTTTTGTTTTATTTTGTCTAACTTGCATGTCCCTGTTATCCTCACTGTTGGGGAAGCCATCAACAGCATTAATAATAATGGTCATGTATTGTTAAATCTTCGCCTGGATATTTGAATTGAGGTGAATTTGTAAACTTCCTGATATAAGTTTTGACATCACTTCCTTTTTCACACTATATATAGTTTTGCATGGTAAAGCCCAATGAACATGTCTAGAATGCTAGAAATTGCAATATTAAGAAATGACTAAAAGTGATGGAGGGATAAAAGAGTACTTTTAAAGTGTTAAAATTTAAAGGGACTAAAGAGATATTGAGTAACAAGATCTGTAAAATGGAAAACAGGATAGCAAAAGTATAAACTGAACACTGGCTTTTTAGAGAAAGCAAGTCTAATCCTAAAAAATAAAATGTACAAGTACATACATACAAAAATTTAATTTGACAGTATTGGGTCACTAAGACAGGGCAAATTGGTCAGAGGGAGTTTATAATGAAGCTGAACTCTTTAATACATCCTTTTCAACAATGTTCATAATGGACAAATAAACAAATTATGTGTATCTTTTAATTTTGTTCCTCCATGGCAGCGCTAATGAATAGATTCATTGATCAGCTGTGCAGAAACAGTTAGACTCCTCCAGAGGGAATATTATGTGACTCCTCTTCCTAATATATAAGCCAACAACACAGGTGGTAGTATTGGAGTTGCCATAGAGTTCTACAAGGAAACAAAATTAATAGGTTAACATAATTTGTTTCATTTCTCTTTGGATTCAAGGATATCAATATAGGATGGGTCAAAATAATAAAGGAACGCCAAAACGTGATGCAAGTAAAATTTTATGGATCCATTGTTTTCGATAACTTTCTTCCACACTGTGCATCTCTGAATGACATCCTATAGAAAACATAATGTCTGGAGAAGGTATGTAGTGATAACTACCCTGTTGCTTTACAGATCTGATTCACTGAGGCATGCACTTTGCTCGCCCAAGAGGTTACCACTGCTCTGGTGAAGGTGCCCTTAGGAACTTTGACACCTTATGAGTATTCCCCTTATAGGGCTGTGTAATGATTTTCACTGATCTTTCTTTATTCTTCTAACGGACATAATTGCCACTAGGAACAACACTTTGAGTGTGAGTCACTTATGGGGATTATTGTATAGCAGTTCAAATGGATTTATCACTATGGCCTATAAGATTAAGATCCCATAGTGCCAAGTCTCATACAAGGCTGACTTCTCTTTACTGCCTCAAAAATTGTGATACAAGAACGTCTGATACCAGTCTTGTGTACAAACTGATGCTATGTGTTGAGAACTGGACGTTCAATGTTTTGAGAGAGACCGACCTGTCTAGGACTTCTTGAAAATCCAGCACCTGTGGGATGCTCATGAAGACTGGATTAATTGATTTGTGTTTGCATCACAAGATTAATTTCTTCCAAATCCTGTAATAAATTATGACTTAATTTTGTTTTCTGATGTTCAGGAACAATTGATTTACTCTATCAGACACTTCTTTATGCTTGAGCAACGACTGCTCAATATCCAGCCTATCAAGGCGAGCGTACCTGGGTTTAGATGAAGAATTGCTGGCACTCTTGGTAAGACTGATTCCATTGTTTAGAGTTGTTAATTGTGATGCCAATGGTCGAGTAATTCCAATTGAGGTTTTCTCATGTGCAATAAAACATCCTCAGTTGCCTGAGACAGTTCTTAATTGAATGTTGCTCCTATGTCTGAATCTGATGTGTCAATTGTCATATTCTGCACAGTCATTCCTCTGGCAGTGACACTTTTTAGATACTCTTAATGTATCTTTCTGGACTCCTAGGTATCGTATTTGTTATGAAGGTGTAAGATGACTGTCATATTTATGATCTATCTGTGTTCCTGAAGAAAAGAGATCACCTTGGTTGTCCTTGTTTGTACAATATCCTTTGATTTTCTTATCACAAGGATATTGTCCAGTTAGGGCCAGACTGTAAACCCTTGCTTCTTGACAGCAGCCATGAGGACTATCCGGTACATATTAAATTTAAAATAATTCATAGATGCGGGTATATTGATACTCATCAATATGGATCATGTAAGTCCTCAAATCTACTACTTTTTTTTAGATTTCTGGTTGATAACTATAGCTGTGTTATTTGCATAGTTTGCATTGCATTGTTAGTTGCTTTTAACTGTTTGTAAGCCCTTCTCACAATGTGTAGTGTTGAGGTGCACAGGTTAGACCGGAGTTTCCCAAACTGTGCGCCAGGGAGTCGCAGCGAGGTCACAGGGGTGCCGCGGGCCAGCGGTGAGCTGCCTTGGGTGGGCAAGGTGGGGGAACGCTGAGCGCTCCCCTCTGCCTGCCACCCTCCCCCCCCCCCGCTTGGTCGTCAGCTGTCAGTCTGGCCGTCAGATAAAAAACAAAAAATCGCCATCAGAAAAAAAACTCCTCCCTGCACTGCTCTTCCTTAAAAATATTTTTAATGAAGAGCAGTGCAGCGAGGAGTGACAGAAGAAAAGAACAGAAGAAGACAGAATAAAACAGTACAGAAGAAAGAAAGGCAAGTAAAAGGTAAGAATAAAAAATGGAAGTTGAAAGGGGCAGAGCAAAACAAAACAGAAGTGATTCTTCATGGGGCAACAGAGGCCCCAGATGGGGACAAAAACAGGGGCAACAGAGGTCCCAGATGGGGACAAAAACAGGGGCAACAGAGGTCCCAGATGGGGACAAAAACAGGGGCAACAGAGGTCCCAGATGGGTACAAAAATGGGCAACAGAGGTCACAGATGGGTACAAAAATGGGCAACAGAGGTTACAAATGGGTACAAAAACGGGCACAGAGGTCACAGATGGGTACAAAAACAGGGGCAACAGAGGTCACAGATGGGTACAGCAACAGGGGTCACAGATGGGTACAAAAACAGGGGCAGCAGGGGTCACAGATGGGTACAAAAACAGGGGCAACAGGGGTCACAGATGGGTACAAAAACAGGGGCAACAGAGGGCAACTTTAACAGGGGCAACAAAAATGTACAACATTTTTGTACGTATTGTTGTTTTAGTTTGTTTGAGTGTTAATGAGTGCTGTAAATTGTTGTTTTGAAATAAATATCTTTTTTTCTCAATTTTCGTTGGATTTATGTGTATTCGTTTTGCAAACAACTTAATAAGTATCTCTGTCCTGACCAAAATACTTATTACGTTATTTTGACCCAAATACTTAAAAATTGGGACTACCACGTAATTATTTGGACTTAGGGGTTCCTTGAAAAAAATGTTTTGGAGACCCTAAGGGTGCATCGAACTGAGAAAGTTTGGGAACCACTGGGTTAGACAGTACTCCTCCTTCTCAGCCCTGGCTAGCTCCTGGTGTGTAGGTAAATGACCAGAGGGTCCCTGCACATGCAGTTTATTTTTATAGTCTCTTTAAAGATGTTGGGACACAGGTGATGTAACTTGGTGGTGCAGTGCAGTCAGATGTCTCAATTTGGGCACAAGACCATCCCTATATTGCAAAATAAACTCTTTACACTCCCCTTCACTCCAGCACATTCTTAAACTGTTGCTGTGATCAAGTAAACACGTACAGTTCCTATATACATCTCCTGCTGCATATTAATTGGGAGGTCACATTTAAAATGGTGTCTTTATAGCTCATATTTCTCACTCACAGCAGTGTTCACTCACTGTGTAATTCTGAACTGTAGCTTACTGCTCCTTGTAGCACTTCTACTCTAACCCTCTCCAGAGGTTCTCTATCTCTTACATGCAGCCACACTGCTCTGCACTGCTATTCCCCTATCTCTCACAGGACTCTCTCTAGTCCTTATTCAGAGGGCTTTCCATCCCTGAAGGTCTGGTGCTCCACCTAATACAGTGAGCGATTACCCCTTCTAAACAACCAGACCTCACTCCTCCTGCCAGGTCTTGGCACTAACTGTCTTACACCAACTGCAAACTCCCATACCAGCCTTGTTGCTAAGCAACATTCTGATGTGTCTCCTCTGGGCCCCAGTGCTGAGCCCCACATACAGCCACTTGGAGGCATCAATAACACCACCAGAGGGGTTTATTGTAAACAAAACAAATAAAAATGAATCTGTTGAATTGACAAATCCCAGAGTATGAATTCTGTTGTTTATGAGTAATTCATTGTAAATTTAATTTAACATGTATTTGGTATAGGCCTTATTTTGTCTACACTAAGTATTAGGCTAGGTAGACATTTATTAATAGTACATATCACTTTTAGCATTTTCTACTACGTGTTTTTTTTATCTATTTAATTTAGGGAGTTGCAACACCTCCCTCCGGTGTAGCTGAACAAAAAATTCTGTGAAAACAATGGGGTTGTGCTGTCACTGAAATGTGTGATATGCGTCTTGTCAATCTATTAATAACAAAATATCTCCTTTCTCTCTTGATAATAGAACTTAGTGACTCCATCCAAAAATGCTTTGTCTACACAAAGTGGTCGATCCTTAATTTCAAAATTGTCTGAAAACTCCTGATTGCTTCTCTACTAGAAAATTATTGTAATAGAAGCCGGTGCCTCTCTAAATAATGGAAACTAAAGTATTTTACATCAACATCTGTAGACTACTGCTAAGCGCCTCAAGACTCATTGGGGAGGAAGGATTTCTGGACTTTACTTAAATGTCTCCTTATGGCAGTTTGGTCTAAATCCTCCTTTGCCCCTGAAGGGCAAAAAGGTGGTTTAGATGTATTACTCCAAAACTGCTTAGGATACGATCTCCTGGTTTGTGTGCAGTGTTGATAAGATATTGATGAGGAAGAAGACCTTTGAAGATCACGTGGTAAGTGATGAGATATACTGAACCTTCATCTTACAGTGGAATAGTAATTTTGGCTGAAAAATTGTCTACAACTACATCCACTTTTGGAATTGTATTCCACTTAACTGCTTCACTATTCAGAAAGGGCTTCATCATTAAATTATTCAAATTGTTCTGGGGGCTGGTTCTTTACTGCTTTCCCAGTCAATACATAAAGTCTCTGCATAATTCGCCGTTAGCCGGATAGCTCCTTGTCATGTGCTCTACAAGCCCTATTATGAGTTTTTCTGGTCTTTTTTTTTTTTTCCCCACAGGTTCAGGAGTGGAACTGCAGAAGTAATTGTAACTAGCTATTTTAATAGAGACCCCAAAAATACACCTTCACCTAGGGCTTTAACTTGGACAGGTGCTCTTTGGCTTCTCGGGAGCAGGCTCCTGATCCATGCTTGCTTTTCTTTTCCCTGCCTTTGCCCATGGAGTTAACCCATTCATTAGGGCTGCCATTGTAGTCAAAGGAGAGGGAATGATGCTAAGAAATGTGCTTGTAAGAGATCATTTACTTTAACTACCACATGACTGGCATAAGTAAATGTACCAATATTTATAAAGTTTCAAAAACAGCCAGATAATTAGAGGCCAGCAAGCCTAAAATCACTTGGATAAATTATAAAATAAGTGTTCCTTAGAATACCTTTAAATAAATAGGGAAGGTGTAAGCTGGATCTAGGTTGGGCAGTGGATATGATAGTTCAGATTTTTTAAAAGCATTCAATATGGTTAAAATTGGAGATACATAAGATTGGAATACTGTAGTTAGGGGAAAAATGGCACTGAATGGCAAATAAATGACAATGCTGCTAAGGCTGCTAAAATCATGTGATGCATAAAAAGAAATAGATGATGTGATGCAAACTTAATTGTACCTCTATTTTAGTCACTCGTCAGACTATATCTGAAATATCAGGCACAGTTTTGGGCACATTTCTGATAAAAGGACATAGTTGTTAATCAGCTTGACAGCTTTGAGAGTCACTGTTGTTTTCTATCCGTGAATAAACCAAACAGTTTAATAGTCTTAAACTACAGTGGTCACATCATGTCCTTGTGATGGTTTCTTTGGGACACAGTTATATATACCTAAATTTTCTGGGAGTCTTCACATTAACTATGTTTTTGGCAAAAAGGGATCCTGCATTATCTCAATAATGCTGACTTGATTACCAAGTATGTGGCTTTTAGAAAATGCTGTGCCTTGCATTGGTCCCCAAATAATTTCCCTGGTGTAGGTCTTATGTAGGCATACTAGTGGAGTTTGGTGCTAGCCATGATGTAATAATTTGCAGATTTCTGCTTGTTAAGCTTTTGCAAAGTGAACATTACTGAACATACTATCCAGTTATGTACATATTATCAATATATTCAACCTCCTCTCTATGCATGTTACTGTGATTTATTGTTCCCCTGGACCACATCTACATTTCCTTGAACATTTCTCAGCCTGACTCCCTTACTACTTATTCTCTGACAACCCGACCATCATCATGTGTGATTTCAACTACCATTTTGATTATCCACATTCTTTTTTTGCTAACAAACTACTTTCTCTAACCTCATCTATTGGCCTCAGTGAACTGACTATTCTATTCTTGTTTTCCTCAGACTCTGCTCAGTCTGTTTTCTTTAATGCATCTTTTGTTTTCTATGACCATCACCTGCAAGCTGTCCTCCACCAACTTAACCTCTTCGCAGTCTAACTCTACCAAGTATCAGTACTGTATGTTTTCTATTCACTCAACAGCAATATTTTTCTACATTTATGCATCTGGGAAAGTCAGCGTCCGTAGATGGATGATCCATGAGGATAAGTAACATTTAATACCAGTGGGCAACATCCTTCCATATGCTCTGCAGGAGTTTCACTTTGGGAATTGTGCCTGCAACACTGATATGTGTACATATACTGTTGTCTTTTTTTTGTTTGACTGACACTCTGCAGACTGAGTCTGCTACTGAACATTGGACTTTAAAAGTATAGTCGGGGGGGGGGGGGGGTTTCCCTTTTCTTTCAATCGCTTGAATTATCATTTTCCACAGGTTACAGGTAAAACAGCATAATGAAGTGTGAATCACAGTAACGGGTACCCTTTCTATGGATTCAGGCCAAGACATAAGGCTACCAACTACAATTTAAATGGTGCTCAATGCAGACACCTGTGTAAAACCTATTCTATGTTTGCAACTATTTGTGTTCACATATGCCCCTGCATGCATTGCAATTCTTTTTGTATGCTGTTTGTTCCATTTCAGAGTGTCTACAGCACTTATAAAATTGCACTTGTCAAATTTTGGCCTGCTGGACACAGCACTGGCCCCTTTCTAAAAGG
Source organism: Mixophyes fleayi (assembly GCF_038048845.1). Taxonomy (NCBI): domain Eukaryota; kingdom Metazoa; phylum Chordata; class Amphibia; order Anura; family Limnodynastidae; genus Mixophyes; species Mixophyes fleayi. Next base: position 44,964,942 of record NC_134412.1, read on the forward strand.
TTGTTTTAGGTGTAGGGCTCTGGCTTTTTTTTTTTATCACAGGACAAAATGGGTTTTATTGCCAACAAAAGGGCTTGTTTTCACTTTGCTGTATCCTTCTCTGTAGCAACTGGGCAGGGTCCTATTATTTGAATCCTACAGGAGCCGTATACTGATAAAAAAAAATGTTTACCATTCAGTGTCTTGCACTGGCATCTGTCCAGCTAGGTAGTATTGATCGAGGCCTCTGTGGTCGTGTCATTCACTGTAAAAGCAGTGGTCTTATGGAACTCCTGTAGGACCAATGCTGGAATAGTTAAAGACGTGGCCACATGGGCTGCAATCCATACATACATTTTTTTTTTTTTTTCTTCCAATTATCATTAAAGGCTTAATCTCTATTGTGGCCAAATCAAATAGTATTGCATGTCATATAGTGGCTAGCAATGGAAAATACTTTTAATTTGTTGAGCAGTTTTTGACATTCGTGGTCAATTGATTTTTCTCTCATTTTAGGCTAAGTGGAGGAGTTTCCGTTGACTGTTTTTACGTTTTGTTTTTTTTGTTTTTTTTTATTATTCTTTGCAGTGTTTTACAAATATGCAGTATTAAACTTTTGAGTTACAAAATGATCACTTTAGAATACCAGAATCCCTTGTAGCAGGGCTCGTCAGTGGCGGGTTAGGCCATGGGGCAGAGGGGCATATGCCCCCCGGCCGGACAGACAAAGTCTTTTTTGGGTCGGTGTAAAGAGAGGCCCAAGTCTCTCTTGCTTGGTGGCTGACCCCTCTTCTGGGACCAGCAACCAAGCGGGGGCGCGCACGTCAGCGTAATGTGTGTGAGGGGGGGCACATTGGCATAATGAGTGAGGGGAGGGCACGTCGGCATAATGGGTGTGGGGGGGTGCCACGTCGGCATAATGTTGTGTGTGAGGGGGGGGGGGGGGCACATCGGCATAATGTGTGTGAGGGGGAGCACGACGGCATAATGTGTGTGAGGGGGGGGAACATCGGCATAATGTGTGTGAGGGGGGGCACGTCGGCATAATACGTGTGTGTGTGGGGGGGGCATGTCTGCATAATGCGTGTGTGTGTGAGGGGGGGCACGTCGGCATAATGTGTGTGTGTGAGGGGGGGGCACGTCGGCATAATGCGTGTGTAGGGGGGGGCACGTCGGCATAATGCGTGTGTGTAGGGGGGGCACGTCGGCATAATGCGTGTGTGTAAGGGGGGGCACGTCGGCATAATGCGTGTGTGTAAGGGGGGGCACGTCGGCATAATGCGTGTGGGGGGGGGGTCGGCGTAATGCGTGTGTGAGGGGGGGGCACGTCGGCGTAATGCGTGTGTGAGGGGGGGCACGTCGGCATAATGCGTGTGTGAGGGGGCGGGGCATAATGTGTGAGGGGGTGGCCACGTCGGCATAAAGTGTGAGGGGGGGCACGTCTGCATAATGCGTGTGTGAGGGGGGGGGCACGTCGGCATAATGCGTGTGTGTGTGAGGGGGGGCACGTCGGCATAATGTGTGAGGGGGGGCACATCGGCATAATGTGTGAGGGGGGGGCACGTCGGCATAATGTGTGAGGGGGGGGCACGTCGGCACAATGCGTGTGTGAGGGGGGGGGCACGTCGGCACAATGCGTGTGTGTGTGAGGGGGGGGCACGTCGGCACAATGCGTGTGAGGGGGGCGCACGTCTGCATAATGCGTGTGTGTAGGGGTGGGGGCACGTCGGCATAATGCGTGTGTGTGTAGGGGTGGGGGCACGTCGGCATAATGCGTGTGTGTAGGGGGGCACGTCGGCATAATGCGTGTGTGGGGGGGGATGTCGGCATAACGCGTGTGTGAGGGAGGGGCATGTCTGCATAACGCGTGTGTGAGGGGGGGTCACGTCGGCATAATGTGTGAGGGGGGTCACGTCGGCATAATGTGTGAGGGAGGGCACGTCGGCATAATGCGTGTGACGGGGGTGCACGTCGGCATAATGCGTGTGTGAGGGAGGGGCACGTCGGCATAATGCGTGTGTGAGGGAGGGGCACGTCGGCATAATGCGTGTGTGAGGGGGGGCACGTCGGCATAATGCGTGTGTGAGGGAGGGGCACGTCGGCATAATGCGTGTGTGAGGGAGGGGCACGTTGGCATAATGCGTGTGTGAGGGAGGGGCACGTCGGCATAATGCGTGTGACGGGGGTGCACGTCGGCATAATGCGTGTGTGAGGGAGGGGCGCGTCGGCATAATGCGTGTGTGAGGGAGGGGCGCGTCGGCATAATGCGTGTGTGAGGGAGGGGAGCGTCGGCATAATGCGTGTGTGAGGGAGGGGAGCGTCGGCATAATGCGTGTGTGAGGGAGGGGCGCGTCGGCATAATGCGTGTGTGAGGGAGGGGCGCGTCGGCATAATGCGTGTGTGAGGGAGGGGCGCGTCGGCATAATGCGTGTGTGAGGGAGGGGCGCGTCGGCATAATGCGTGTGTGAGGGAGGGGCGCGTCGGCATAATGCGTGTGTGAGGGAGGGGCGCGTCGGCATAATGCGTGTGTGAGGGAGGGGCGCGTCGGCATAATGCGTGTGTGAGGGAGGGGCGCGTCGGCATAATGCGCGTGTGTGTGAGGGGGGGAAACGTCGGCATAATGCGCGTGTGTGTGAGGGGGGGGGAAACGTCGGCATAATGCGCGTGTGTGTGAGGGGGGGAAACGTCGGCATAATGCGCGTGTGTGAGGGGGGGGCACCTCGGCATAATGCGCGTGTGTGTGAGGGGGGGGGAAACGTCGGCATAATGCGCGTGTGTGTGAGGGGGGGAAACGTCGGCATAATGCGCGTGTGTGAGGGGGGGGCACCTCGGCATAATGCGCGTGTGTGAGGGGGGGGGCACGTCGGCATAATGCGCGTGTGTGTGTGAGGGGGGGCACGTCGGCATAATGCGCGTGTGTGTGTGAGGGGGGGCACGTCAGCATAATGCGTGTGGGGGGGACGTCGGCATAATGTGTGTGTGTGTGTGCGGGGGGGGGCACGTCGGCATAATGTGTGTGTGTGTGAGGGTGGGGCACGTCGGCATAATGTGTGTGAGGTGGGAGGGGCCAAGTTGGCATAATGTGTGTGTGAGGGGGGGCACGTCTGCATAATGTGTGTGTGTGTGTGTGTGTGGGGGGGGCACGTCGGCATAATGTTTGTGGCGGGAGGCACGTCAGCATAATGTATGAATGTGTGTGTGGTGGGAGTCACGTCGGCATAATGTGTTTGTGAAGGGGGGAGGGTGACAGGATGGACCGCCTATGCCACCCTATCTGTTGTTACTGGGAACCAGCTGGGCTTACTTTGCAACCGTTCCCTTTCGTTATCCCAAATGCACCCTCTTTCCGCAGTAGGAGGGGCTTACAAAGGCTGCCACCACTGGACTCCTATGCCGACATCCAGAACCGGGTTTCTTCCAGGTAGTTGACGCTGCTAGCGTACCTCATTGCTGGTGTACCTGACTTCTCACGATAGATCAGGGTTGCTGTGGATGGATCTCCCCCTGGCCTATCGCACTGACCAGGGCTGCTGGATAGCGGGCAGAGCGGTGGTACTCAAAGCTTTGGTCCAAACCTCAGACAGCCGGCGAACGGAGTAGATTTAGGGTCTAATCTGTAGATCACAGGAATACAGCAATATTGAAGATGTTTTCATGCAGGTCTTGAAGCAAGATGTTTATTTACTCTCACACACTGGTGGAAGATACCAGTGTGATCAGGTCAGATGAAAATCAGAAGAACACATTTCAAATACAAGACAGTGCCTTTTATACATTTCAGACACAGGCTATTTTAGCATCAGGATATACTCTATTTACACACACATGGATTTACATGCATTGCAAAGTTAACAAAATTTGCGCTTATCTATGAAATTCACTCTGGACAAAACACAGTAACGACCCCCTGCTGGCCCTTTGGCCAGAGCAGGCATGACACCTCATCACAAAACTTTGTTAGCACTTCCTGCTATTGGACTCCCTTCCGCATATGCCTAATTCGAGGTTTCCACTAGCAATCTTACAAATCCCAAACAATGACACTTCCATACAAAATACATCCCAATACACCTAAGACCTCTATCCACAAAGGCCTATTGTATCAGATATATGCATCAGAAATAAGGCATATCCTTTAGTAAGGTGAAAACAGGAAAAAACAGTTTCTACCCTGATCTCAGAAATAACGATTTCATATCTCAAAACATACACAATTTTAAAAATAAGTGCATTGGCAATTTATATAAATCAGCGCCCTGCGCTATTTCCTTTAAATAAATTCATACCAAAAGTTATTTATCAGTGATCCAGTCACAGGGAGTATTTTAATATAATGTGTGAGGGAAGGGGGTTCTTAATATAGTGATGGAGGTATTTAAATAAATGGTGGGGAATATTTTTTTAATGGGTGCTATTTTATTTGTGGGGTGATGGTGTGGAAAATTTATTGGTGGGGCTATTGGATAGTGGGGGACTATTAATTTGAGGCAAGGTGAAGGGACCTTTAATGCTGTGGTGGTTTGGGCTGTTCATTGAATATGGGGCTGAGTTTGGGGAGGAGGGCTATTTATTAAATGTGAATATGAATTAATGCTGGGGAAGTGTGACTGGATCATGTATAAATAACTTATGGTATAAATTTATTTAAAGGAAATAGCGCAGTGCGCTTATTTATATAATTGCCAATGCACTTATTTTTGATATTGTGTGTATTTTGATAGGAAATCGTTATTTCTGAGACCAGGGTAGAAATTTTTTTCTTCTGTTTTAACCTGTCTAGAGGAAATGCCTTATTTCTGAGAGAGAGATATATATATATATATATATATATATATATATATATATATATATATATATATATATATATATATATATATATATATATATCTGATACAATAAGCCTTTGTTTTGAAAGCCTTTTGCATAACTTGGTGTAAGGAAATGCTTTGTTTGGGGTTATACCTGTCTTTGGGAATGTGTATGCTGCGACTGTCTAAAGAAAGGATTCATGTTGATTGGATCTTTTTGATGTGTAAGGATTCACAGGAAAACAGGAAGGTTTAATTAAATATGTGCTGCCAGATTTCCTGCGTCTAAAAACAAGATGTAGGACATCAGTGTTTCTGGAATTTCGCAGATAAGTGTAAATATTGTTAGATTTGCAATGCAAGTAAATCTATGTTTTTGTAAACGGGTTACATCCTGATTCTAAAAACTCTGTGTCTAAACTGTATTAAAGGCACTGGCTTGTATTGAAAACTTGTTCTTCTTGTTTCTGACCTTAGCACTGGTACCTTCAGCCAGTGTGAGAGCAAATAAACATAACTTCAAAGACCTGCTTGAAAACATCTTCAATATTGCTGTATTCCTGTGACCTGCAGATTAGACCCTAAATCTAATCCATTCTCTGTCTGTTTCTAAGGTTGGACCCAGCTTTTCCGGTGCCACCGCTCTGCCTGCTACCCTGCAGCCCTGGTCAGTGTGATAGGTCAGGGGGGATCCATCCACAGCCTCCCTGATCCATAGTAAGTGGTCAGGAGTACCAGCCAAGGTACACCAGTAACCGGGTACACTCGCAGCGTTAGTTACCCAGAAGAAACCCGATAGAGGAGTCCAGTGGTGGCAGCCTTTGTAAGCCCCTCCTACTGCGACAAGAGGGCGCATTTGGGATAACAAAATGGAACGGTGGCAAAGTAAGCCCAACCGGTTCCCAGCAACAGCAGACAGGGTGGCATAGGCGGTCAATCCTGTCACAAGGCACTTTTTATATTGATAAATATATAGTACCGAAATCCACCCTTTATGAATGGACCGCTACTTATGGGCCAGTGCTGTGTGCTGCCAGCCAGTCCCTGGGGCTCATTCAGCCACACCTGGGCTGTGGGGTAAGCAGCAATGAGAAATTTTAGGACATCTGGACCCACTACACTGGGGCACCAGGATTAGCCTTACCGCAATTTGCTTTTGAGAATGCATGTTTCCCTGTACTCTAGTAGAAACAGTTTCTAGTAGTTCCAGCCAGGGCTTGTTCCTCTATGGCAGGGGAATCCCATGCTGTGTGTTTCCCTGTTAATAATGGCAATCAACTGTGGTGTGCTGGTCAAATTTTAGTTGTTTTTAATATACTTGATTTTCAATATCCTCTTCATTTCAATGTGTTTTCTGCATGCAGTGCACATGGTGGAAACACCATTGAAATGAATAGGAAGCCGCTTGCTTTCTGGACACGTTTATGAATGCATGTGAACATGTCCAGCTCATATTAGTTGTACTTATACCGTATGTGAAACTCGTGAAAAATTATAGTGAGGAATTAATTTTTTATCGAAGTGCCGTTGGACATCACTGCGATGTATAGTTATAGTGCACGCTACTGGTTATTGCAGTATAGGAATCTTTGGTCATTTATGCTCGCATATGGTGCATATGATTATTTGCATTTTTACAAGAGGATTGGCATTGCATTTTTTAATGCAAACGCAAGACCATTGGTTAGTCGCACTTAAGGCAAGAGTCAGACATTCTGTCATTAATAGAAGTCGGAATGTTTGAGGTGGTTATATTGTGCAGGATTCACAGCACACTTGTGTGCACTGAAATTGCAAATGGTCCATTTAATAAGTAACTTATTATATATGCAAATATGTTACTTTTTCTGTATTCCGTTTTGGTCCTTTGAAGATGAACTTCTAAACCTCTGAAAAGAAACACAAATGACGGGGCCTCATGCAGTGAAAATTTGTTGAAGTCTGAAGATTGTTGCGCTCCTCTCTGTACTACTAAATATGATTGGGGGTGTGGCTTGACTGTCCATGGAGTAGGACACTCTGCGTTTTACTCTCCCACGAATATCCGCAAAAATAACTTTTTCCTCTGCACCCACCTATGTAGAATTTGCACCCACTCACTAGTTGGACTCCCGGCGTCTCCATGGAGTGGTCTGGAGGGGTGAGGGGTGCTGGGCGGGGTGCTGCTGTTTGAATCCATCAAGAGGTCAGGCGGGAAGAGGCTATCTTGGAAAGCGGCAGGAGTGGACAGAGCGCTACGGCTGGGTGAGTGAGCTGCTACCTCCTGTGGTCCAGACTCTCAAAATACTGCTGCAGGACTCCCCTGACCTCCAATTACAAGTATTAGTCGGAGTCCCGCTATAAGTGCACATCCTACTCTTCTGGGAGCTTTCCTGTGACTGTGCAGCTGCCTGATGAGCTCTGTAGGTATACACTACCTATTACAACACCAGGCGCTGGAGCTGGGGGCTGACTGTGTGCATTGTAACTGCTTTCCTTGCCCTTTCTAGCACTAAATAAACGCTGGACTGGTGATTGACTGGCTTCATGTGGATGCATGAGATCGGGAACTCAGTATTGCCAGTGTCCTTTCCCCTCTCACCCTCCTCCTGTTGTGGGCTTATGCTGTATTAGCACCACAACGTGCCAAAGAACATATATCTCGTACCTTCCTGACTCTGGGTCAATCCTTTCCCATTGGCTATCAAGACCTGCCTGCAAGTAGGGGGCAAGAAAGAGGGATGGTATCCCCCTTTGGCAAGGAGAAAGACATAGCACAGAGTGGTGATCAAGCTGCTGCTCCTTTACATAATAAGTGCTGAGGAGGTCTGCTGCCATCTGGTGGTGCTTCACAATTACTGCTCTGTCTCACTGACATTTTTGCTATCACACTCTTAATAAACATCTGAGCGGTCAACCCTTGCAATAGTTAGTTACCCTGTACTATGCTTATCTGCACATATACCAGACCTGATCGGTTCCTGTCTCAGTGTATGCTTGTAGGGTTGCTGCCCCTGAATCATCATTGTTTCCCTTTTTAAACATGGGCAAGACTAATACTGCAAAACTGGAGAAATATGCTTGAGCATCTTCCATGGCTCAATCCACGAAATCGAACGCTCCCCCAGTTGATGGCCCTTCTACACTCACAGAGGACCCTGATTCCATTCAGCAAGTCATTCTTGCTATAACTTCCACTGAAGAGTGGGTCACGGATCATATAGGTGAGGTGCAATCTGATCTCTCCCTTATTCGGCAATATCTACAAAAAATGAGGGAACGAGTTGGAGAGGCAGAGCATCGTATATCCTTGCTAGAAGATGTTACAGCCCCCATGAGGGGAGAAATTACAGACTTAGCCACTCAAGTCAACATGTGTAAACAGAAAATGTCTGACATGGAGTGCCAGCTCCGTAGGATTAATATCCGCTTTGTGGGCCTTCCCAAGCGTGCAGAGGTCTCCGCCCCTGAAATATTCCTTGAGACTTGGCCTGTCCGTGCATTCGGCAGGGAGGCCTTCACGCCACAGTTTCAATAAAAGAAAAATGTTTGGCACTCGGAAAAAAATAATATATATAAATCACTATGTGTCACAGTATGTGTGTGTGTGTATATATGTGTGTGTGTGTGTGTGTGTATATATATATATATATATATATATATATATATATATATATATATAAACAATGTGAAAAGACAACGGCGCTCAGTGCAGACACCAATGATCACGTGTTTAAAACCTGTGCTCAAAAATATTTAAAATCACATACATTAGGCTGCTTCCCTTTGATACATCAGCTTGCAGATGTACAATCTAAATACACAAACGAGAAAAAGAAGCGCCAGAACATAGTGTGATATTGCCAAGTCAGAGCAGTGATCAGATTAATTATCAAATTATCCTCGTACCAGATAAATAATATAATTTCGCTTATCTGAGACAATATCCCTCTGCGAACTCCAGATCCTTCTTATGCAGATTAGGGTATTCCAAACTAAAACTCAGATAGAAAATAGCAAACAATAGAGTAGTGCGTTTTTAACAAAAGTGAAACATCATTTAATTCATAAAATTGTATCCATGGACAACAAATCAATGCCTGTACATTGAATAAAATCAATTCAAGCTTATCTGTGCACTGTGATAATCCACTCTCCAGTTAAGATCTCGCTAAACACCGGTAATCCTGGCTCCTTTACATCAATACCGACAGGAGATATGATTCCTCAGCCCTCTCAGACAGGTGACAATGCGTCCTCAGCTGATGAGTCAAAACGAGTGCACCTCAAAAAGATCCTTGACGCGTTTCGTCTGTTAGACTTTATCAAAAGGATGAATAATTACCAGACACAACAGGCCTTCTTTTATAATACCCGCTTCTCATCAATTCCACGTTGGAAGCGCCGGAAAACAGAAGTTGTCGATGCCAGTAAGAAGCGCTGCCTCGCTATCACTTCCGCCCTTCAGACTATCCAGTTAACTTCCGTTTTCCACAAAAACGTCAATTCTATTACAGATCATTCAATAACAATATTCAAGGATACAAAACTTTAATATTAAAACACAAAATATGTGTAAAACGCACTACTGTCTCCCTTAAACAGGGGATCAACACAGATTAATAATTACTAGGTCAAAGTAGTTATCATCATAGTAAAATTATGATAAAATTAGTTTACAACAACCATGAGAATTAATTTATAACAACCATGAGTAAAGATTAGGCACATAACTCCGCCCTAGGAACCTAACATACAAGGAACAGCAGGTGAGTATTTATATAGTATATATCATTCAATCGCTTCTATATCCTCCAAGTCCAGTACATGGACTCTGGACAATAGAGGAACTTACAAACCTAAGCTATACAGAGACCATGCTAACTAGAGAACCAATACAATCAGTACATGAAATCTATATCAATATTAATACATATAAGCTAACAAACAGTCATATATTTAGAATTGACCATAGAGGAAATAAAAAGGAGATAAAAGGGAGAAAAGGACGAAAAAACAATTAATAACTTATATAAACGGGGCTATTTCAAATGCTTCATTTAAACCTAAAGGAGCAAGAGTGTTCAACTTAAAAATCCAATACATTTCCCTACATGATAGCTTGCGAGCAAGATCCCCACCCCTAGGACCTAAAGATACATGTTCTATCGCTTTAAATTTAAGGTGCTTAGGATCCCCGTTATGAAAAAGTAAAAAGTGCTTAGATACTGCATGCGTCTCTACTTTATTTTTTATAGCTCGTATATGTTCCTGAATCCGAATCTTGAGCATTCTCTTAGTTTTTCAAATATACTTCAGATGACAGGAGCACTCGAGCATATAGATTACCGAAGTGGTCATGCAGTTCATACCACCCTTAATCTTATACTCATTAGCATCAGTGGAATCAAAAAAAGTTTTATTCTTGGGATCAACCCATTTACAGACATTACATCTACTACATTTCATAAAACCTGCACTAAAGTCTGCCAAGAAATTCCCCTTGTTTACCGATTCGACCCTTTTCACCAGCATACTAGGGGCCAACATAGCCTTAAGGTTCTTAGTTCTCCTAAACACAATATCAGGTCTATCATTCAATTCTGCCCCCAAAATGGGGTCCATTTTGATAATGCTCCAATGTTTATTAAGAGAATGTTTGATCCTCTTCTCATCAATACAAAATTCTGTAATAAATGGAACCATTTCCTTTTTATTTTGCTTCCTATAAGTTAAAATCTCCTCTCTCCCCTTCTCTCTAGTCTTACTCAATGCATCATCCAATAAACTGACAGGATAATCATATATATTTTTTGGGGTTAAGCTCACCGGTAAGCATCAAGGCATCTCCTGTAGGGGAGTCCCTTTGCAAGTGATAATAAAACGCCACAGTTTGCAGTCGAGCGGGCACATCGCCTTCCGCCCTCAGCCGGGGGCCCCGGCTTGTACGTTCATAGCTAAGATGCTTCATTACAGAGACAGACACAGTAGTTCGTCTGGCCAAAACGCAAGGGCCCCTTAAATATGAAGATCATGTAGTATCAGTCTTTCCAGATTTGGCTATTGAGGTTCAAAAGAGCAGAGCCCAATTTACCCAAATTAAACATTTATTTAGTACCTTCTACAAAATGACAGCTAGAATCTGATTGGTTGCTATAGGCAACATCCCCACTTTTTCAAACCTGCAGCTTAGTAAATCTAGCTCTTAATGATTGTATTAAAAGATCCCTGGTCCTCACACAGATAAAAAAAAAAAATACAATCCAGATGTGGCATGTCTGGTGGAGACCCATCTGGTGGGAGGTAGTGTCATGGCCTTAAAAAAAAAAAAAAAAATTCCTGGGTGGGATAGGCATACCATTCGGTGCACTCTACGCACTCGAGGGGTGTATCGGTGCTGATAAAAAAGAATTTAAGATTTGTGTTAGAGGAGGTACAGCTAGATCCTTTTGGTCGAATATGTATTTCTCCGAGCCTTGAGAGAGAATTCTTCTGTCATACTTCTGGCCGTGTACATCCCAGCACCTTTTGAATTAGGAATTACTCAGGAAGGCCTCTAAATTTATTACATTTTCCCCGCATGTCCCGGTAATCTGCCTGGGAGACTTTAATGCAGTTATGGACGAGGGTCTTGACAGGTGGCAGGAAACGTCTCCGGTGGCGAGTGGTGGTCTTTCCTTGTTTGCTAAATTAGTAGCAGATATGGATCTAATAGGTATTTGGGGGTCTCAATATTCCTCACAAAGGTTATTTTCCTGTTACTGTCCTGTCCTGTCTTTTCTTGTATAGATTTGGCCCTGATATCCAGCAGATTGGTCCCTCTGGTTAGAGAGATTGAATACCTTTCCAGGGAATATCTGATCACTCCCCGGTGCTACTGGTTGCTGCCCTTGTCCCAAACACTGGAGTTAGATTCTGGAAACTTAACGCATTTTGGCTTACACTTATGGGAACGGGCCACGACCTGGTAGCAGACTGGGAGGGGTTCTTCTCACACAATACCGCCACAGTTAGTCCTCTAGTATGCCTTTAAAGCGTACTCTGTGGTACGCTGGTTAATCGGGTTGAGGGGCAAAAGAGGTTCTCCAGGGCAGAGGAATCAAGATTAGATCAGACCTGCCGGGACTTGGAGCAGGTATATTTGTTAACAAGGCTCCCAGCTGATTGGCTGACTTAGTTACATGTGCACAAAAATTGGGCTGACTATTACCTAGATAAATCTGCCCGTAGGATCCTGTTCTCTAAACACGCTATGTATGAACAGGGTGACAAAATTGGAAGCCTCACTGCAAATTTGGCCAGGATGGAATTACAAACATAAACTATATCTCCTATTTCTGACTGATAAGGGAATTCTCATTTTCAGACTGAAAAAATTCTATAGTATTCCGAGCCTACTATGAGGATTGTACACCTCCTGGATGGACTATTCCACATCCCAATTGTATCACTATCTGTCCCGAGTGTGTCTCCCTAGGCTCTCGTCGGAGGCTATGGATTCCCTTGAGGCCCCATTGCTGTAGAGGAAATTGAGGCAGCTACAGCGTCTTTTGCATGTAATAAGGCACTGGGTGTGGATGGACTGCCCATGGAGCTATACAAGAAATTTGGCACCCTACGCTATTGGAACATTATAACGAATTCTATGAGACAGCTGTTCTGCCGTCATCTGTGTCTAAAGCAGTGACAGTGGTCATCCCTAAGCCGGGCAAGGACCCGCTGCTGCCCGAATCTTCTATGCTCATTTCCCTGCTGAAAACAGACGTAAACATGTTGGCCAAAATAGGAGACTAAACAGTTATTGCTCAGCTGATTCACCCAGACCAGATGGGGTTTATGCCGGGGAAGTCTACGGCCATCAAGCTTCGGCGCCTTTACACCCATCTACAGATGCCTGGTAGGCCCAGGAATGGAGCAGTGATTGTATTCGTAGACGCAGCTAAAGCATTTGGTTCTGTAGAATGGGAATAATTGTGGGCAGTCATGTATAAATTTGGTATTGGTCCTAGGTTCTTGTCCAGGGTGAGGTTATTATATTCGGCCCCAGTGGCCAGAATTTGGGTGAATAGTCACACCTCTTCCCCATTCGTGTTGGACAGAGGCACGAGGCAGGGGTGCCCCCTCTCTCCAGCCCTGTTTGCCATCGTCATATAGCCCTTGGCATGTTTGAATCATGCACGTCCTGAAATTTGTGGACTCGAGGCTGGAGACGAGGTGGACAAGGTTGCGCTTTATGCCGACGATATGCTCCTTTTTCTGCAAAACTCGAAAGCATCCCTAGCTACACTGCTGCACTTGGTAGATGAATTTGGTGGCTTCTCTGGCCTAAAGATAAAATGGTAAAAGTCTAGCATTTTCCCTATTGGTAGGGGAGTCTCGGAGAGCACTGTTGGGTCCCTCCCATTGCAGTGGACGATAAAATTTAAGTACCTAGGAATATGGATCACAAATTTACCCAATGATTATATACCACTAAACATCGATCCAGTGATCAGTTATCTTTGGGCCAAGATCTCTACCTGGACGAAATCGCCCCTGTCGGTGGTAGGATCAATTTAATCAAAATGGTCCCGAAATTCTTGTACCCACTGCACCATTCCCTGGTTTATCTCCAAAGATAAATCTTTTTCCCAAAGCAACATATGCATGTCCTCTCTGGTCTGGGGTGGAGAAACGAGCACGTATCTGGTTGACCTCCCTGTATCATCCTCAAACTTTGGGCGGCCTGGCCGTCCCTGATTTAAGAGCATACTACTTTGCTGCGCAACAGGATTTTCTCTGGGAATGGATTGGAGTTTCCCAGACAGCTGACTTCACGAGTTTCCTTAGAGGCTGTATAGGGTTTGACAGACCACCCATGCAGGCCTTATTGGACACGAGTCATGAGAATGGTCCCGCCGCTGTTCAAGCAGGCTTTAATGATCTGGAACATTGTAAGGGGGGCATTGCAACTCACAGGGTTGGATGTGGATAGTCCACTATGGGTTAATAGCACACTTCCGGAGCTTTTCAAATTACGACAATTTCCCAGGTGGTAGGCCACAGATATTATTTCTCTTGGGCAATTATATTCCAGTGGCACCCTCAAATCTTTTGCACAGTTACAGGTAGATTTTCATTAACGAATAACCAATTCTATACATACCTACAGCTTCGTCACGCCCTGATGGCACGATTTGGAAGCACCCATGTCACTTTTGGTCCGGACCCTCTCCATGTACTCCTGACTTCAGTGCCTGGATAGCCCTGGTTAATGTAGCTATAGGTAATGAGCGCTTCACTTATCAGTCCCGAGGCACCATGCCAAAATATTACAAAGTATATGCGAAGTCAAGGTATGCGGTGTGTTCTCTGGCTGCGGACTTCGACCCTACTTGAATATTACTTACTCCTTTGGTCGGTTCTAGGGATTGCTCCTCCTTCACCCCTATAAGTACTTCAGACATCACTAGCTGACTCCCACCACATACTTATCCTGATGTCTGTAAATTATTATTATTATAGTATTTATTGCTTTTGCCGAGTTAGCATAAAATATTCCATTTGATAGAACTGAGCCTTTGCATCAGATAGAGCAGAGTTTTTCTCAGAGTAATTAGCTATGGTGTATAATAATAATGAACATATTAATAAGAATATTTGAAAATGCAGGTTTAACAGCAAATATGTAATCTGTTTAAATATACTTTACAAATAAATTAACAAAATATATATACACTTTTTTGAAGTCCTTTTTACTTTAAGATTCACTGAGCCAAAAAAGCATAAGTCATACTGCATAGTGATCCTTATTTCTATGCATTTTATTTACTAATGTGGATGCCCAATACTATTTGTTTGATCAAGATAAACTGCAAAATCATCCATGGCCTCTAACAAAATAGAAGACCAGTTATGTTATGGAACATGGTAGAATATTCTTGTTTTAAAAACAGATCAATGCTTAAGTGTAATGTTTTAAACCACTTCTTTCTGTCTAAATACATATCCTTGTAGTTAAATTTGTGAGATATGAGCTCAGCTGTCACAACAATATGGTGGATAATTTGAGAATGTTTTTGGAACTATTTCTTAATAAGGGAAGGGGTTCTTAAAAAGTATACATTATTAGCCTATGGGCAGCATGTTGTGGACCATAAATTTAAAGGGGTTTTGTACTCTGATAACTTTCATTCACTATGTATTATGTAATTATTTAACTATATTATAATTTAATCTGTATGTCATCTATTAAGTAACACATTTATATGGATTTATTTTTTGCTGAACTGTATACATCCTCTAATTTATCTACCGAGTTTATTCATTTTTAATAATATATAACTATTATCCTATTACTTTTGGATTTATTTTTTTCACTTTTTGTATTCATATATTCTCAGTTTATGATTAACCAAAACATTAATGTCTCTAGAATTCCAAACCTTAACCATGGCACATTAGACAGATCCACTACCTGCAAAAATGCTCTAGCGCTGCCTAGCTCCACTGGAGGAAATCTGTCTTAAACAGCAATTTCCTCCTCTATAAATTTATCCTACCATGTTACAACGCTGTCCTTTTATTAAATTCAATTTTTTTTATTTTATATAACATTTGCCTTTTTACTGGCTGTGAAATCAAACAAATATACAAAAGGAAAAACAATAAAACAGATTAACATACATTGCATATTGATAAAATATTAAATCGTAAATTTACTAGTAATCCAACTGCATAATATCATTCTTTAAAATTATTTAGAAATATATACAAATGGCCAGTAATAGCGCCACAAATCAGATTTATAATATATAAGCAGTTAAGCAAGCAGAGCTTACAAACCTAAATGGAAAAAGTGTAGTTATTAATGTCATGGGTGCTTCTGGGTTTAATAATACAAATGGAGCCTCATTATTGAACCTGAAGTATAAGGGTGAATCAGTCCACCCGTTCCAATCATTTTCAAATTGTAGTATGGATTTCTGCTAGTGTATACAAATCTTTCATGCCCTACTTGTTTAGTTGACAGGTTTGATCCAATCTTGAATTTTTGGACTTCCAGGTGCCACCCACATCCTAGCTATACATACCTTGGCTATCATGAATAAATTCATTACATATTGCTATGTCACTCTGTTTGTTATAGCTTTCAATTGTAACCCAAAAATGCACATGCCCAGAGAGTATAGAGGTATTGTTGCACCTGTAATATTAATGCACCTGATAACTTTTACACTGAATTTTTTTAATTTTGTACAGTTCCATAGTAGATGTCAAGAGGTCCCAGATGCATCGACACATTTCGGGCAATTGTTTTGCCCTATGTAAGATACAGTTTTGCTAATATTTCAACAAGACAGTGGTGTGAAGTGAGCTCTTTGGGATAGTGCTCCAATCTTCGAATAGGAGCCTAGATCCTATCTCCCATTTTTCTCTTAGCTCCATTAGGTCATCAGTGCTAGATTCAGTTAAAAATAAGAGTAAATTAATGAGGTGAGATTTGTGTATCCTCAAGGTTGGAGTGGAGCAACTTTTTAAAGAGGCCTAAACAAGATTCTCAACCTGATTTTCAAATTGTGCCAACAGGGTGTGTTTGTAAGTTGACTGTAGTAACAAACATTGTTTTGGGAATCTCAAATTCTTCTTTAAACTGCTCAAAGGTTTCTAGCCATAAACATTTAACCCAAGTCGTTCACCTTAGACCTTAACCAAAGAGATTTCCATTCTACAGACTGCAACTCTTTAAATCTGTTATTGATCTATAGAGGTGTACAAGGGTTCAAACCTGCTCCACCTAACATTTTTTTGCATCACTCAATATTCTTACCCATCACTGCCATTTCACTTGCCAAGCAAACCTACTTAATTTCCATAATAGCCATCCAGTTGTCTAATCTGACTCCTCTTTGCCAACTTCAACTCTCCTCTCTGCCCACCTGCACCAACTTACTTTGCTTTCTCACAGTGCATGACATTGCCACCTACTTCAAAGTCAAAATAGACAGTAATCGACAAGATATTTTTCATGCCAGATGCTGCACACCCCATCCATCATTTCCTACACTAACTTTATTCTCCCCAGTAACTGAGGATGAAGTCTCTGTACTCATCTCATCATCCCGCCCCATAACCTGCCCCCTCAACCCTATTGCTTCCTAACTTAAGTGCTCCCTCTCCCCACTACATGCCCATCTGTCTTCAACTTGTCTTTCTCCATTGGCACATTCCCATTTTCCTTTAAACATGTACTCATCTTACCAATTCTAAAGAAACCATCTCTTGACCAAGCCCCTATGTCCAACTAGTGCCCTTTTACTCTCCTTCCTTTAGCCTCCAAAATTATGTGTAAAACCATCTCATTTTCTTTCTTCTCACTCCCAACTCTCTGCAATTGGGCTTCTGCCCCCAACGTTCCACGGAGATTGCCCTCACCAAAGTCTTTAACCTACTTATAGCAAAGTTCAAGGGTCACTTCTTCGTATGCCTTTTCCTGGACCACTTCAGTCCCAGTATATCACTTCATACTGCCCTACCGTCTTTCTGTCCACATATTGTCTCCTCACACTGTCAGATTCTCCTATCAGCCACAACATTAAAACTACTGACCTGTGAAGTGAATAACGTTTGATTATACTGTCACAGGGTTGGATATATTAGGCAGCAACTGAACAGTCAGTTCTTGAAGTTGATGTGTTGGAAGCAGGAAAAATGGGCAAGAGTAAGGTTCTGAACCACTTTGACAAGGGCCAAATTGTGATGGCTAGACGACTAGGTCAGAGCACCTTTAAAACTACAGGGCTTGTGTGGTGTTTCCGATAAGCAATGGTTAGTAACTACCAACAGTGGTCCAAGCAAGGACAATCGGTGAATCGGCGACAGGGTTATTGGTGCTCAGGAGTCATCTATGTGTGTGGGGAGCAAAGACTAGCCCGTCTGGTCCACTACTGTAGCACAAGCTACAAAAATTGCTGAAACCGTTATTGCTGGCTATGATAGAAAGGTGTTGGAATACACAGTGCATCTCGGCTGGTTGCTTTACCACAGACCGGTGAGAGTGTCGATGCTAACCACTGTCCACTGTCAAAAGCGCCTATAATTAGCTTGATAGCGCCAGTATTGGACCATGGAGCACTGGAAGAATGTGGTCTGGTCTGATGAATTATGTTTTCCTTTATATCATGTGGTTGGGCAGGTGCGTGTGTGTTATTTACCTGGGGAAGAGATGGCACCAGGATGCACTATGGGAAAATAACAAGCTGACATGTTATGGAAGTTTTCAGGAATAATTCAAGTCAAAGTCTCTTCAGAATATGCTCCGTTTATTCTTGTATAAGCAATACAGACCAATTAATTCAAGCAGAACAATGGTGATTACATATTAACATTGCAAGCTTTTTATACCCTAAAACCTCAAACTAATACGTAGATTAAGCATCATATAAGGCTTTTAACCAATAATATCACTCCATATGACAGGACCACTCAACATCATCCAACATCCCCCCCAGATACAGGCATAAATCCAAGTAGACTTTGCCAAATCTTATCTGGTGTAGACTTGCTCACCACAACTTCCGTTTCCCATAATGGACAATGGAGGGCACATTTCATTTTAGACTAGTTGCAATATATGAGAAACCATGTCTATAATATTTTATATATCTTGAGTAACACTGGTCATGAAACAGTAAAACAACTTAATTTGTTAATATATATGCACTGTAGCTTTAATCCTTATGCGTCCTACTACTGTATTATAACCAGCTTTAATTCAGCTTACATTTTTGTGAATTGATTATCCATATTAGGCAGAGGTAGTGTGATGCTCAGGACAAATTTTTGCTGGGAAACCTTGGGTTCTAGCATTCATGTGAATGTTCCCCTTCTTGGCAGCAGTACTTCCTCTTTCAACAGGATAATGCGTCAGGAATTGCTCAGGAATGATTTGAGGAACATGACAAAGAGTTCAAGGTGTTAACTTAGCCTCCAAATTCGCCAGATCTCAATCCGATCAGGCATGTGTGGTATGTTCTGAAAGAAAAAGTCTGAGCTATGGAATCCCCACCTTGCAACTTACAGGACTTAAAGGATCTGCTAGTAACATCTTGGTGCCAGACACCACAGGATACCTACAGAGGTTTTGTGGAGTCCATGCCTCAACAGGTCAGAGCTGATTTGGTGGCACGAGGGAGATGAACACAATATTAGGCAGGTGGTTTTAATGTGGTGGCTGATCTGTGATTTTCATATATTTTAGTTGTACGGTCCATAGTGTCTACATGGGGGGAAAAAGCTAGGGGAAAGGAGAGCAAAATCTGTATTTCCCGTGACTCTGTCATCCATGTGGATGAGGATCATGGAACATTCCTCCCCATCACACAAACGTGGATGCATACAGCACATCGGTGCTAATGTCTGGCTTGTGTATGTACCATCCAACTATGTGCGGGCTTCGCACCTGCAACATTATGCACTGTCGCCCAGCTTGCAAGTGTGTGCATATATATCAGCCCATTGTTGTATAGAACACTCCCTCTGCGATGTAAAGAGGAAACAGGAGCAGTCTGCTCCTTTACTCCTTGGCTGATTCCTTCACCCAAATATTTCAAAAGCACGCTATGTGTGGGGGGTGTTACTATTTTCTTTTAGTAACTCCGTAGAAACATCTGTTTGCTTCTGTTATGTAATCGCACCTATTGAGGATAACAGTGCTTCCTCTCTTGTCTGCAAACACTGACTATTTGTTTTCTTTTGAGTCATGTTGAGCTTCTCTCTCGTCAAATTTGGTCATTTTCTACTTTCTCTCGCAAAGCTATCAGATCATCTCCCACTAACTTCTGAAATATCGCAATAAAGT